>NC_142930.1:61444367-61501867 GCF_046866305.1 Octopus bimaculoides
GCAGTCATATATATATGTATATATATATATATATATATATATAATATTAGGGACAAAATCCAAAATTACAGGTAAAAACTCAATTAAAAACGAACATTTATTAACAGAGGATATAGAAAATACAGGCACTCCCCATACACACATGCACTTACAAAACATAGACGCACATTGAGGGATACGCATGCGTAGACACATACAGTAGGAATACAAAATACAAAATGGCTGATAGTTAGCAAGGTGGGACACACATAAGAAAGAAGAAAGCAAAGGACCACTGATGAGGTCACAGAAGTGTGACGAAAGAACTCTGGCTGAAATAGGATTAATGTAATGTAATATAAAGCTGAAGCAAATTAACACCAAATATACAGTGCGTGTGTTTTTATTGGCTAAACTGGCAATATGACCATCCCCAAGTACAACAACATATAAATATATAGTTTTAGAGAAAAGAACCAAGGTTCATAAACTCATCGATGAAAATCCACAGTCACATATATAAAAATTAATAATTAAAAGCACAATAAATGAGTATAATATAATACAAAGTAAATATCATAAGATAAAGATAATAAAATGTCTACACGTGTTTCATAACTAAGTTTCAAATAGAAAGGAAATTTAAATTGATTAAAATCAATTAAAATTATCGAAAATAAATTCTATTCAAAAATACAGCTAATCGTCAGGTCTAAATACAACAATAATAATAATAAATAAATAAATGTATACATCAACCAACAATAAGTACCAAATGAATTTATATTAAATACTTATTTTATAAAGATAGAAAAATATTATTAAAAATATCAAAATAATAAACATTCCATAATCATCCCTACATCCATTATAATATATGCTAACATGTATATTATATACAAAAACCAGCTTACATAAATTATTATCGTTTTAAATACAATTTGAACGAAGTTTAAGGTTAAAATAATAATAAAGATAATATTAGTACATATTTAACCGGTGTAATAGTTAAAGCCAGACTATTTAAGACTAAAAACGTTTATTTAATTATCATTAAAAATCAATTGAATAATAGAAAAATACAAGAATACTTATTTCTACAAACGTAGAAATAAAAATAAAAATATGAATGAAAAAATTTTGAATGAAAATATTAAGAATGAAAAAAATTATTATGAATGAAAGATTAAACTTTATATAGCCTAAGTTTTAATAAAAAAAAACCTTTAACGATATTATAAATAATAAAGACTAATTATTAATGAAAAATAATCGAAAATATTTCAACCCTATTTAAATCGAAGTCTTATATTATGTTGAAATGATACTCTAACTTTTAAATAATTTAGTGTTAAATAAGTTATCTATTAAAAATAATCTTTAAAAATACCAAATGAATAATATAAAAAGCAAGAATACATATTATTTTCAAATAGTAGAAAATCGTTTAGCAAAGTAAAAACAGAACTTATCCATATTTTTTCGTAACCACTGGGCCATTGCGCCGCCACCATGATTGACAATAATCCCTCCAAATCAATCAGGTCCATTGCCAGGGTCATAGGAGGCAGGTAGTGCATGAAGATATCTAGTATTCCTCATACAAAATGAGAAAGAGCCAATTTTTATCCCAAGTGTTAGGAAATTGTAAATTATAATGTTTAGTTAAGCAGGTAAACAGTTTTTCATGCTGTACTGTAAGGTAAGGATGAAGTCCATTGTCAAAATGGGGGAAGCTAGGTGTTATTAGACAACGCTGTGAAACCATAGCAAATTGGCTAGACTCTGGCAAACCTTTATAAGCAGAGATAATTGTACCACCACCCCCCCAGTTTTTTTTGTGAGACAAAGTTTTTCAATTGGATTCTGGAAGCTATGATTGCCTGTTTAGTTTATGCACTTTGTGTTAAGCTTTTATGGATTTATTTTATGCTCCAGGAATTCGCCAGAACTTTTGTCAAATTTAAAATAATTTCTATGTCACATCTGGGTGAGTACAAAAAATTTCTTAAGTCGTGTTATGTTATAATATTTATGTGAATTTCGAACCCTGTATTTGTGGCAGGTTGTGTAGTAATTTTGCTAGCTATTTTCTGTTAAGATAAATGTTAAAATTTGTATAAATAGCTAAAGGGTGTATGAATTTAAAATTTTCATGTAGCAATTTTAGTATTAGACAACTAACTGTAAATTTTATCTATTGGTTACTCAGCATGCTTGTATGAAGCAGTTTTGTGTGAATTTAAAGCAAACTAGATTTTTTGTTTGACTATTTAATTTTTTAACTATAATTATTGATGCAGTCTGGCAGCCGTTTTGTGTCATGAACTTTTAAGTTTAAATGGTTGCTTTGACATTAGATTTATC
Organism: Octopus bimaculoides; assembly: GCF_046866305.1. NCBI lineage: Eukaryota > Metazoa > Mollusca > Cephalopoda > Octopoda > Octopodidae > Octopus > Octopus bimaculoides. The sequence continues at coordinate 61,446,714 of NC_142930.1, forward strand.
TATATTTAGGTCCAAGGTTCGAAACCCAAGGCTGAACACCAAATTGATAGAAGACAGATTTTATGACATTCCAAGGTTCGAAATCCACTGTTTGAATTCCACTGTTTGAAATCCACTGTTCGAAATCCACGGTTCAAAAACCGAATTTGTACTAATATGAAAATCCAGATTTTATGCAATCCAAATTTTTGGAAAGCATATCATTGAAAAACCAAATTTTTGAGGCCAGGTTTTGTGTGAGGCCAATTTTGGTGAAACCAAAAACTGGGATTCAGAGTCTGAATTCTGAACTGTATATATATATATATATGTTACCTTTGTAAATATTTTGAGTGCACATCTGGTGTAGCATTTGCTTTTTGTTCGTATATATATTCGTTTGTATGTAAACTGATTTTTATGCTGAGTATTGTTAATATTTTAGAAAAATTTCATGGTGTGTTGTTGTTTTGGGTTCACCCTATCCTCATTGATTCTGTAAATTCTGGTTATGGCCACCAGGTCATAACACAAGCCATCAAAGACAAGAAGAAAGACTGCACTACAAAGCTTTTGAACGAACTCAAGCATCACCTCCAACCTAACATGCTTTGGTTTTTCTCAGATGAGAAAAATTTCTGCCAGGATCAGATGTGAACACGCAGAACAACCAATGCCTTGTTGTGTCCCAAAAACATGTACCAAGAGTGATAAAAATCAAACATCCAGTCAACATCATGGTGTTTGGAGTGATCACTAGTGATGGCGATGTTATGCCTCCATTCATCTTCCCACATGACCTCAGACAACACAGAGGCCTACATCAAGTGCCTGGAAGAGGTAGTACAGCCCTTGGTCAAGAGGGTGGCTGCTGGAAGACCCTATGTCTGGCAACAGGACTCTGCATTATGCCACACAAACAGGAGAACCCAGTCATGGCTGTCAGACCCAATCATTTCTGTAACCACATCACCTCTAACATCTGGCCACCTAACTCCCCAGACTTCAACCTCCTTGATTATTATGTGTGGGTTGCAGTTGAGCGAGAGACCAACAAAACTCCTTGTTACACCAAAGATGACGTGAAGGCAAGTATTATGACAGCATTCGCCAACTTAAACAAGGAAACCATCCAAAAGAGTTGCAGGAGATTCCCAAATCGTCTGGAGGCCATGGCGATTTTATTGAATAAATTTACTCTTTATTATTTCAAGATATTTTCACGTACTTTTGATAGTTATATCTGTTTAAATGAAATGTCAGTGTTATTTTCATTTTTACATAATTTAGAATATATATATATATATCTGATCGACTTCTTTCAGTTTCCATATATCAAATCCAATCACAGAACTTTGATCAGCTGGAGATATAGTAAAGACACTTGTCCAAGGTGCCACACAATGGGACTAAACCAAATCCCTGTTATTGGGAAATAAGTCTCTGAACCACTCAGCCATGCTTGCATCGAATTACCATTTATTACAAATAATGTTACCTCTAAGTAATAAATTGTTATTGTAATTTCATTTAGTTGTTATTTCATTGTCCCTCTTCATTATAAAGATGAAATCCAAACGAGTTTAATGCATTTATGAAAAGCTAAGCCAAGATTTCTCAATTAAGTTGGTCATCATGGCATCTTGGAGTACTACTGATAGTATTAGGAGAACTAAGGGATAAGCAGATATACAACACTAATCCATAGGTGATTTGTAATATCCAATTAAAAAACAAAAAACTTTTTTAAGCTTTTGGAAAATAATTTTAACGCTGCAATCCATTAAAGTTAATACAACTTGGGAAGATGAAGTGTAATTCTTTACAACAGTTATGAAAATCTCTGAGCTATGGAAATTAGAGAGAAGAGAATTACATCCATACTTAAATATGACTATGTTTATATCTAAGAAATAATTGATAATGCATACATGAATATAGAGGGAAGTAGGAGATGTCATATTATTCTTTGCAGTTGATGCTATTGTTATTAGTCTTGCAATCAGACACCGCAAGTATACAAACATTCAATGAACTAATGAAATCTGATTGAACAACCAACACGATTTTATTCAGCAGCCTACACTTTTTGTTCTTCTCCCCTGCAGCTGGCTCTCCTTCAGATAGAATTATTTCCTTTAGCTGGCACCATATTCACTTGCCAATTCTATCTACTAGATAAATTTACAATACTTTATAACATAAGAGCTATTCTAAACTTTTCAACCATTAAAGCACATGAAAGTCTTCATCAGAAACATAAAGTAGCTTCTGGCTATGATAACAGCTGTATCTAATAAATCTCAAGTAACAGTCAATCAGTCTCGTTGTTTTAGTGCAGAATTATTTATATACAACTTAAGCATATTCCACCCATACTGCACACAAAGACACACATGAAAACACAAACACAAACACACACACATATACAAGAACACACAGAAACACACATACACACATATCCAGATGTATCACTAAATTAAGATACAAAGGTACAGAAAAATACTTAACATATTAACTAATAAATATATATCCGGTTTATCAATTTACACATGTTTACTACCCATATAGTCATTTGAATAGAACAGTGATCAATATGCCAGAATAACATTACTAGATGCTTAATAAAATAAAATATTTTGTACACTTAACTGACAATATTACAATAATTACAAATAATATCCAATATGTGCATGAAATGAAACTGTACATGAACACACACACATGCACACACACAGATGTATATGTAGATGGATGTGTGAAAGTATGTATGTATGTATGAATGTATGTATGATGTAAGCATATGTGTATGCTGATGGGTAGTTTAGTAAGGCAACTCACTATAAAGTAACCACATTTTTAGTGAGTGTCAATATGTTTTATTAAAACAGTGAGTCCAATAAAAAAGAGTTTGGTTTTGACACAAAATAACTTTTGTTAGACTCTATTTTTAATGATAACATTAACAACACTGACAACAACAACAACAACATTCAAAGATATATATATATATATATATATATATATATATATATAGACATTATCATTATTGGCATTGTACATCTGTTGCTGCAAAGTGATATGTGTTAGATAGGTTATATACTTCTTCACTTATCATGGTCTTTCATAATTTGACACACACACATCACCAACACAGAAAAACAACCAAGCTTTCTTATCATGTATACTATGTTCTTTCTTTTTTTTTTTTGCTGATTTTTGTCCTTTTTGGTGTGCTTTTTAGGAGTGGATGACCTTCTTGTCTCCAACCATCTTATAGCATTGACTGGGCACACTGGCACAAGAGAGGTTGTCTGCACCAGAGCTAAGGAATTAGTGTTTATTCAGAGTTACTATGCTCTTGGACAAGTTGCCTACACCATAGCTTGCAGAATCCTTGTATATATTTGTCTGTGTAGAAAGGAAAAGATGATTCAAAGAAGGAACAGCTGCTATTGAATCAATATCAAATCCAAATTTCAAAGTTAATACACTTTTCACTCTTTTTCTTGTTTCAGTCATTTGACTGCGGCCATGCTGGAGCACCGCCTTTAATCGAGCAAATCGACCCCAGGACTTATTCTTTGGAAGCCTAGTACTTATTCTATCGGTGTCTTTTGCCGAACTGCTAAGTTACGGGGACGTAAACACACCACCATCGGTTGTCAAGCAATGGTGGGGGGACAAACACAAATACGCAAACACAAATACATATATATATATATACATATATATATATATATATATATACATATATATATATATATATATATATATATATACATATATACGACGGGCTTCTTTCAGTTTCCGTCTACCAAATCCACTCACAAGGCTTTGGTCGGCCCGAGGCTATAGTAGAAGACACTTGCCCAAGATGCCACGCAGTGGGACTGAACCCGGAACCATGTGATTAGTAAGTAAGCTACTTACCACACAGCCACTCTTGCGCCTATGTTCAAATCTTTTATCTTTTACTTACTTCAGTCGTGAGACTGCGGTCATGCTGGGGCAATGCCTTTCAGAATTTTTAGTCAAATTAAACATCCCCAGTATTTAATTATGTTAAGCCTGATACTTATTCTATCAGTCTTTTTTGCCAAATAGCTAAGTTACATGGATGCAAAGACACCAACATTGGTTGTCAAATGGTTGGGTGGGGGTCAAACACTGACAAGCACAAACATGCAAACACGCACATATACATGACAGGTTTCTTTCAGTTACTGTCTGCCGAAAGCCACTCACTTGGCCTGAAGCTATAGTAAAAAATATTTGCTTAGGGTGCTACACAGAGGAACTGAACTCAGAACCATGTGGTTGAGAAGCAAGCTTCTTACCACACAGCCACGCCTGTACCTGCACCTATATAACTATTTTACAAGTAGCTCTCTGTTAACCGTCTTAAGTTTCATGATATCTTAAGGAAGCATCATTTTTTGATGAATTTCTATTGTGTGTGTGTATGTGAGAGTAGAAAGAAAGAAAATAAAAACTGAAGACAGAAAATCAGAAGTGCAGAAAGAGACAACACAGTTTCAGAGGAAGATGGATCCTATAACCAATTAATTTGCAAGAAAACTAGAGTAGAGTTTGATTTCTTGTAGCATATGACAAAGCCAATCCCTTTCAAAGCTATATTAATTGAAATATATATATATTCAGGTCTGCCAGATAAATAACAACTCTTGTCAATTAAAAGAGGCACAGCATCAAGATCTGATATTCTCTGTGAAGTTTCCATATATTTTATCAGACAGGGCTATTGAAAGTTAATTTTCTTGGATATAAATACATTAGCATGCTGGTGATTGGGAATACAAACAGCTAAGCTGTCAGCTGTTTGTTCAGTATCATATCAATTCAATCAACTTCATCTCATGTGTGTATGCATGTGTGCGTGTGCGTGTATGATATATACATACATACCTACATACAGTAATACCTATACTGACCGTTGACTGAACACTATTCAATTTTTTTTCTCCGTGTTTTTCTCCTTGTCTCCGTATTCTTTCTGTTGAAGAGCGTAGCTCGAAACGTCAAAGACTTTCCTTATTCTCGAGCATCATACTAATACATCCTTTTGTTATTTACACCACCTGTCCTCGTCTGTTGTTGTTTTTTCGTATATTCTCCCATATATATATATATATATATATATATATATATATACAGAGAGAGGTGGTGGGGAGATTTAGACAAAATAGTGGGGAGATTTAGACAAAATATGGAGTTGGTCTACCTTTGGCATCAATTACAGCTTTAATACATTGAGGAATTGACTTGTACAGATTCTGAAAGGCTGTTAGGGGAATGTTTAAGGCATACTTCCAGTAAAACCTACTTTAGCTCTTTCAGTTACATGAGTGGGGGGAGAGAGCAGCTCTATAACTGTTGTACCAAAATGCACTGTAAATGCTCAATTATATTGAAATTCAGTAATCTAAGTGGTTTATTTCACTTTTGTGCTCTTTGTATCAATTTTGAACGACATTTGCCATGTGAATTAGGGCATTATTAGTCTAGACTATTGCATTATTCCATCAGAAAACAAACAATATTTGTACCATATGAGAGCCATGATCTGCCAAAATGCTCTGATAATCCTTGGCATTGACTCTGCCATACAGAACAACTGAAAGTCCAAGAGAATCCCATCACAGAGCAACTTTCATGCTTCATGATAAGATCCAAAGAGTTAATATTGAAGGCTTCTTTCAGCTGCCTCCAGTTTCTCTGAAGTGGGAAAAAGTGTGACTGGTGATTCATCAGAAACGATTACATTTTTCCATTGAGTCATTAATCACTTCTGATACTCTAGACACCATAGTTATCACTTATTAGTGTTAGTTTGAGATAGAAGTGGTTCAGTAATTGCAGTCATCACATGGTATCCATCTTTATAGAGACCACGGTGAACAGTCTCAGATGATACAGGGTTGGCAAGGTAAAGGTTTAGCTCTACTCTCACTTTTGTTGCTATAGTTCAATGGTTTTTAAGCACAAAACATTTCATTATTCTACTGCTTCACTTTCAGTAAGATTTGCCATCCATTCAAAGTTATACCTACCAGACCAGGTTTTGCCTTGGCTATGGATTGCTTTCTTGATTTAAGAGGCTGTACTGCTCAAAATATTGCCCTAGTATTGCTACAGTCTAATGACTGAAACAAGTAAACGATAAAAGATAATTTAGCTGTGTTAGTGACTGAAGCTCCAACCAACCAACCATGCTCCAACAATATTGTGTATTCATTTCCTTTTGCATCCATTACATATTATTGATTTTCTATAAAAATGAAGCTGTATACCTTAATTTGCCACTTTTCTATACAGAAACTGAGAAGATATCTTGCAGAACAGTTGTTATTTTAAAGAAATATATCTTGTAATCATCTGAAGAGACACATCTACACTGACAAATACTCTTAAACCAGTTGTTAATCATCCTACCCATCCAGAATCAATACTAGATGGGTCAAAATAATTGTAGTGATTAATAAACATCCTCAAATCTTGCATCTTTCATCTGTGTCATTAATCAAATACCCAACAAATACTGTGAAAGTGAATGTGCTTTACTGGTAAGCTACCAGGTGTATACCTTACAATTTCAAATCCATAGAAAGATCCCTAGAGATAGTTAGTGAGATGATCTAATTAGAGATGGAAGCAAATATACTGAAAATATACTTGCTAGAGCATGAACAGGCTGAAGAAATTTTATAGGGCTTTTACTTCTACTGGTAACAAAAAAGTAGCAAGAAATTAGAGAAAAAAAGGTAGATTGTATGTTGCTTGTGTATTAACAGCATTGCTACATGATAGTAAGATGTGATCCCTGAACACAGAGGAATGAAGACTAGAAAGATATGAAGCTAGCCTGTTCCGGTGGATGTGCAGCATCAGAGTACATGAATGAAAAAGTACAAATACTTTCAGAAAAAAAATTTGGAACAAGTGGAATCAGATTTAGTGTGCAAGACAGAAGACTGTGCTGGTATGATGCATATAGATGATGACAGCTATATAATAAAGTGTCAATCACTTAATGTAGATGGAGTTTTAGGAGAGAGGAGACCCAAAAGGACATAACTTGAAATGGTGAAGGTTGATCACAGGACTTTCAGCCTCACAGAGATGATAAAGGATTGAGATGGTTGACATCATGCAGTGCTCACGAAGACCCATCCACCTCGAAGGAACTGAAGCTCTGGAAGCATAATTTATAAATAGAACACTGAGTCCCTTATCCAATTTGCTTATCATACCCTCCCAACTACCCCCGCATTTCTCCATCCTACACTCACTTAACTACTGCAATATTCTACTGCTGTAATTAAATGAGAGCAGAACTATATATTTCATTATCATTTTCCATGCTACTACACTAACCCACTTCACTTGGCATCCATCCTTCATTCATAACATTGTCCCTCTCCACTCACATTTTATATTGATCACCCTTCTGAACCACCAATTATCTCTATCACTGCCTTGAACAACTTCCTGTTAACTCTTCCCTATCACCCATGTTTCTTACTCTACCAACACACCAAATCTCTCTTTCCTCACACATTCTTGTAACGTAGTCACCCACACATCATCTCCTTCTTTTTTCATCTTTCTCCCATCCACTGTAGCATTACTATTTTGCTGCTTTTCACCCCTGTCTTTACTGACAGTCATCATCTATTTTTTCCAACCCATACTTATCACCAACCTTCCTCCATTCTTGTTCAGCATTAATTATATTGACTCCCACCCCAACCCTATTTCTCTTTCTCCCTATACACTCATGCAGCAACTTTCAATCCACCTCTCCTGATCTCTGCCCATCATCAGCATCTTTATCTCTCTCCCCAGCTCTACCTTAATTACTTGCAACCATTCTTAGATAGTGCTGTTCTGGCCACTTCTTTCAGACTTTAAACTCTCAAAACCAAGCATGAAATTCTTCTTTCTCTACTATGCTCTCATTCAGTCAAGGGTGATCTAAGTCTTCCAAGCTATATAGTGATCTTACTTGTGCAGGTGCTATGAAATAATCATCAATTATTGAAGATATATACAAGTGTGTGTGTGTGTGAGTAGATGTCCACAGAGTTCTCAAAGGTCAGGAAAAAAGAGCACACACACTCGTATATTAGATAATAAAATGGATGTATTATTTATACAGAATTATAAATTTAGTCTCATGACAGCCAATTTGTGTTACTGAACAGTTATGTTGGTAGAATTTTTTTAGTACAAAACTGTTCGGCAACACAAATTGGCTGTTATGAGAGTAAATTTATAATATTGTATAAATAATAATAATTATATATATATATATATATATATATATATATATATATATATACAGGTACATATATATACACACACACACACACACACACACACACACACACACACATATTCATATGTTTGCATGCATACACAAACACACACACATACATGTATATATAGATATACAAACAGACAGATAGATAGATAGATAGATAGATAGATAGAGTGTTAACTGTTGGCAAATATTCCGTTTCTTACACGCCTGAATAATCCCTTTGTAATTGATGTCCTTCCTGAATTTCTCTATAGTGTCTATTCTGGCAGGGAAACAATGGATATGATTTGCACAGCAAGTCATTTGCAGAAGAAGTGCCATGAGCAAAACAGGGATCTCGTCCAGGTTCTCATTGATTTCTCAAAATCTTTCAATACTGTAAATAGGGCATCTCTTTTAAAAATACTTTGTAAACTAGGCTGTATAAATCAATTTGTATCTATAATTAAATACTAGCAAGCATGGCTCAGTGGCTAGGAGGTTGTTTCCCAACCATGGCTTCTGAGGTTCAGTTTCACTAAATGGCACGGCATAACTACAGAGTTATACCCCCCCCCCAGACTTTGGAAGGTCATAACTTTCAGAAAAATGAATATTTTTTAATGAAATTTTCTATGCAAATAGTATTTATTATGTAGATTCCGGATATATAAAATTTTCCGGTGAAAGTGTTTTGGAATGGGGGTGGGGGACAATTTTCGGAAATTCCGACAGAGTCCACTTAAATTCTTCTTAACTTCCAGGAAAATTAGTATTTTTTCGTGAAATTTTCTACAAATATACCTTGATGTATGTAAATTTCCAGCATGTAGGAATTTTGAAGGAAACAACTGCAGGTTATTTTTGAGAAGTGTTCCCCACTCGGTGGTGTTTCGGAGCAAGTCGTCCATATTTGTTTTATTTTTCTTTATTATGTGCGTATGTGCATCCGTAGATTTCTAATGAAGTAATAAGCAGAAAAGAGAAGCCGTCATAAGAAAACTTACGTTAAAAATAACATGCACACGATTTTTTTTTTCTCAATAGAAGTAAATTCCAAAGTAAACGTTTCTAGTAGAGAAGTAGAAGAGAACAGAAGCAGCGTATTACTTCATTACAAATCTACGGATGCACATAATAGAGAAAAATGAAACAATTATGGACAACTTGCTCCGAAACACCACCGAGTGGGGAACACTTCTCAAAAATAACCTGCAGGTGTTTCCTTCAAATTTCCTACATGCTGGAAATCTACATACATCAAGGTATATTTGTAGAAAATTTCACGAAAAAATATTAATTTTCCTGGAAGTTAAGAAGAATTTAATTGGACTCTGTCGGAATTTCCGAAAATTGTCCCCCACCCCCATTCCAAAACAACTCTGTAGTTATGCTGATGGCACTTTAAGACAAGTAGAGATTTCTTAGATGGAAACTGAAAGAAGCCAGTCACATGTCTGTGTGTGTGTTGTGTATGTGTGTGTGTGTATCTCTCTCTCTCTCTCCCCTTGTTTTGACATCATAAACATCACCATCAGACAAGCTATGCTGCTCATTTCCAGTCTTCCATGGAAAACATGCCTGGGTCATGGAAAATATTACCTTGCTTGGAAACAGATCAGAGTTGGCAACAGGTGCATCCAGCCATAAGAAATCTACAGCTACAAATTTTGTCTAAAACATTCAAGTATGAAAAAGTGGATGATGACGATGATGACAAATTATACTACTCCATGATGAAACGTGTATATGTGGAAAACCAAAATGTCACATAAAAGGACTGATACTAATGGTAATGGTGCCATGTAAAATGCACCCAGTACACTCTGTAAAGTAGTTGGCATCAGGAAGGGCAGATAAAAATCAAACATTCAGTCAACATCATGGAGTTTGGAGTGACCACTGGTGATGGTGACGTTATGCTTCCATTTATCGTCCCACACGGCCTCAGGCTCAACACAGAGGCCTACATCAAGTGCCTGGAGGAGGTAGTGTTGCCCTGAGTCTAGAGGGTGGCTGCTGGAAGAACCTATCTCTGGCAACAGGACTCTGCACCATGCCACACAAGCATGAGACCCCAGTCGTGGCAGTCAAATAATTCCTGCAACCACATCACCCCCAACATCCGGCCACCTAACTCCCCAGACTGCAACCTCCTTGATTATTATGTGTGGGGTGCAGTTGAGCGAGATACCAACAAAACTTCTTTTAACACCAAAGATGAACTGAAGACAAAGATTATGGCAGCTTTCACCAACTTAAACAAGGAGACTGTCCAGAAGAGTTGCAGGAGATTCCAAAGTCATATAGAGGCTCTGATTGAAGTAAATGGCGATTTTATTGAATAAATTTACTCTTTAGTATTTCAAGTTATTTTTATGTAATCATGATAGATATATCTGCTAAAATGAATTGTCAGTGTTATTTTCATTTTTGCGTAATATAGAGGACAGTTTATTCACTGCACCCTGTATATATATATATATATATATATATATATATATATATATATATATACATATATATATATGTATGTATGTGTGTAGTCTGATCAATAAGTGTCAGGACCGTTGCCATAGTAATGAAGCTAAAGCACCCAGAGTAAAGCTGCTTGGCACAAATTAACCTTCAACTCTGCTGTGCATGTGCACTAAGTTTTAACATTCTAACTCACTTCTGCTATTTATAGCAGTGCTTGGAAGGAATGTGTGTAGCGTGTGATCATCACATTGGCCACGACAGAGAAAGTTGAGCAGAGAATCTGCATCACATTTTGCCAAAAGTTTGGTGATACCTGCTCAGAAGCCTATGCAAAGTTTTCAGAAAGTTTTCATCATTCTCGACACAATCAAGGAGATCTTATGCAACTGAAACCTGAGTGTCTTCTTGGTCAACTGAAAACAGCTTTGGCACAAATTTGCAGACACGCATCTCATACTCAAATCTTCAGTGATAATGGACTGAACTGAACCATAACTAATCTGCACATTCTCTGATAACTCTTGGATGGTGATTCAACGATTTACCCTCACAACCACATGCACATCTGCACTGTTTTCCTCAGTTCTGCTGGTTGCAGGTCTCCGAGAATGTTTGTCAATATCAACATTTTTTAGGCTATCTTGGTAATGTCTGAACCACTCATACACTTGTGTGTGGCTCATACATTCCTCTCCATACACTTTCTGTAACTTTGTGTAGGCCTCTGAGCAGGTATCACCAAGCCAACTTTCTCTGTCATGGTCAATCACAGCAAAGTTCAAAGTCAATTGTTGCCCAGCGGCATCACTCTGCATGCTTTAGCTATGTTATTATGGCAACAGTCCTGATACTTATTGATCAGACCTCGTATATACATATCTTTATACATACTTACATATATAGAGGTAATTAATTAGATAAAAACACATGACTTATATTACCTATGTGTGTGTATGACAGAGAGAGAGAGAGACAGAGAGAGAGAGAGAGAGAGAGAGAAAGAGAGAGAGAGAGATGGATATTTTATAAACTGGTCTGCTAATGATTGCCTGGAATTGTGAATCATGAAATTTCATATCATCATGTATTATCAGTAACAAAATCGTTCAGGTTGATAATGAAAGCACCAATTCAAGATGGTAGATTGGTGAAGTTTCCAGAGCTTTGGACAAGATGCCTTATAGAATTTATTTTAGTTCTCTGCTTCTGCATTAAAATTTCCACCTGGGACTTCAATTCCAGCCAATGGCCATGGCTATTGATCTAACCATAAGATTACAATCGATTATGAAAATAGCAATCAATAGAGGGGAAGTTGTGGCTCTCTGTTTCAGCAGCTAATCAACGATGATGAGGATGATAATGACAACAGTGATGTTGACCATGATGTTGATGATGTTGTTGAGGCTATAGTAGAAGACACTTGTCCAACATGCCACACAGTGGGAATGAAACCAGAACCATGTGGTTGGTAATCAAGCTACTTACCACACAGCCACTCCTGCGCCTATATATATATATATATATATATATATATATGGTGGTTGTCTATTCGTTATGGAGAGTCTGACCAACTCTTGTACTTACACCTTAGATCTATCATGGCATCTGATGTGGCACCCACATAGATTGCATATCCGATTTGAACCACCAAGAGCTGCAGTTAAGTTCTGATCTTTGGGAATCTTAAAATGTCTTTTGAGGCCTCCATTATATTTGCAGACCTTATGGCATACACATCATTGAAAGGTGTGCACAGATATATAGGCAGATTACTCATTTATATATATATGTATATAATATATGAGTGAGTTAAATTCCACTGAGGTCAACTTTGCCTTTCATTCTTTCAGGGTCAATCAATTAAGTACCCCCTCCCCAAAAATTCTGGGCCTTGTGCCAAGAGTAGAAAAGAATATATATGAGTGAGTGGACAAATGCAAGAAAGGGCACTCAACAAATTTATTAGGAGTTACATGTATTATTAAAAATAGTTTTGTTCGGATTCCATGCTACTTTCAGCTTCAAAGCCCCAAACAGAGCCTTTCTTGCCAGGGTGGTAAGAATCTGAATGACTGGAGAGGTACAGAACGTGCATGTGTGTGTACTTGTATATGTAAATGTGTGTGTGTGCATATACATGTATTTCTTTTTGCTCTTTATCATTTCAGTTAAAAGGAATTATATGGAAATATACATGCTCTTTTCATTCTTTGATAATAATATCTTGACAAAGGGAAAATAAACTTTGAAGGATGTACTCCCCTTAAATAGCACACTCTCCTCATAAGTAGCTCTTCCCAGTAATTCCATGATGTGTTTATGCAAATTTCCTTAAGCCATAAATGTGTTCAACTTAATATGTCTAAGTAATTTGGCTGTTGGATTCAATGTAGGACAATTCTGTACTGATAATGTCCATTGAGGTAGAAACAGATGTTCATAGCTGACCTCTCATTTCGTGACAATCATATTGTCTTTTTTTCAGTGGCATATATAATATATTATTCTAAACAGTTTGATTGGATTTTGTGCTACTTCAAGTTTCATAGGCTCCTAACAGACCCTGTCTCCTCAGGCTCTTTGAATAAGCGATCCCCTCACTCATATATATATATATATATATATATATATATATATAGGTTATGAGCTATAGTGGTGTTAATTGGATTTTACTCATAGGGTATTGGAATCTTAATAATGGATTTACAAAGGCAACGACCAATCTTAAAAACAATTGGATTTTACTCACAAAGTATTGGAATCTTATATGTATACCATTCTGCCTAAACATTGGATTTATAAAAACAATATCCCTCATTCACTCTCTATTTCCCATCTTAACTAAACTAACTATTGCTTAATCATCCTCTCACACCGTCTCCGATGAAGGGATATAATAAATATCCTGGAAACAGCTGTAAGACATTCTATTTATAAATGTTCTATATTATACACAGCCTTGGTCTTTTATCTCATTACGAAAAGTAAATCCTTATATATATATATATATATATATATATATATATATATATATATATATATATATATATATATATATATATATATATATATATATATACACACACACACACACACACACACACACACACACCACACAAATAAATATAGATATAGAGAGAGAGACCGACACATGCACTGACTCATTCTATATATACATAACATCAGCTAAGCTCCAGTTGACTAAATTACAATTAATTCTAGAACAAACTCATTGTAGCTTACAATATAAAATACATTAAAAATATCAAAAAACTTGCTTTGGGAAATTTTGCATGTAAACTATAAAGGCAGTGAGTTTAATTTTGTAAAGATAAACAAACCGCATCTAAAACATTGGAATAGCATTATAATAACTGGACTAAAGCCATATTGAAATAAAAGTAATGTTAAAAGTGTACAGGAAATTTCAGCATTGTAAGTTTAATCCATAAAATAATAAGACTTCTTACTGGAAGCCTAATCAAAGAGCTATCTGAACTATACATTCCATAAGCTTCTGAAGTAAGGATGGCTTTGAGCCATGTAACTGAAAATATAATGATAAAATAGACAAATAAAAAAACGTGCTCTGAAAATTTAATTATAAAAAAAGACATTTTTTGATCATGCTTTCTTCAAAACATGATGTCTTGGATCATCAAATGTTGTATGTATAGAAAATGGTTTAATTAATAGAAAATTGTATTTTATTTTTTACATATTAGTATATTTCATTTAGTTTTTATTTTGTTTTATGCAGTTATTGTTTTTAAAGTCTTAAATGATTACTACATTGATAATTACATATCTAGAATCTGTAAGAACAACTTTTAATTTTGAGGGGCTTTTTGTTTTTTTGTTTTTTTTTGTGTTTTTTTAATGTTACCTACATAGCTACAGTAAATATGAATGTCAAGTGATATAATCTTGGTTATATCATGATAAACTGACAAATTCTTTTGTTTAAGATATCAGTGACAATGAAAGCCTATATAGTTTCTTTGCATAAAGTTAACATTAAGTACTTCAATAAAAAAAATTAAAAACACTCTCTTAATTGTAATATTACAAAACTGGAATGGTCTTCTGGAACATTATTAGTTTGGCTTTCTGATACAATATCCAATTAGAATCACATGAAGCAGCAGTTTTGATTTTTGATGTCTTTATCATAATCATATATGAGAATTATTAAATCTTTCTACACAAGATCAGTTTTTAGATGAAAGCAGGAAGTGTAAGATAGTGAAGTAGATAGACTCATTACAACAGAGTAAAAAAAAAACACCCATAAAACTGATGGAGCAAATAGACTCACTGATTAAAGTTAACATTCAGGCTTAGGAAAAGGATATAAAATATAAATATGTACGTGCATGTTGCTGCTGTTAATTTTATTGTTGTTGTTGCTGTTGCCATTTTTATTATTGTTTCATTTTAGCAAGTAACAATTTTTCCTTGGCAGGTTGAATATGTTTGCAAATATAAATGCTTCCACAGGTGTTTTGAGCTGATCTGGAGCTGTGCAACAACTGACAACTACAAAATTTGCTTTTTACAGTAATAATTCATTCCTAAGATGTTGTTGTTCATTGGAACGATGATATTCTCAAACCAAATAAAGTAATTGTTTCTTCAAGAAGCATTAATATGCTTCTTGAAGTAACAATCTGTGTATTTTCCCTGTGTATTCCAGTTGTGGAACAGGTATCACATACTTGTATTTCACAACAGGTGTCTAAAGAAGGTTTGCACCAGCGAAGGCACCTGGGTACAAAACAGGGCTATAAAAATATCAGCATGGAGGACAAACATTAAATGAAAATGATTAAAACATGCAAACATGGAAAAGGCTGATGTTAAACAAAATAATGATGATGATGATGATGATGATGATGATGATGATGATGATGATGATGATAATGATGATGGCAATGCAGATGCTGTTGCTAAAACAGTGACTACAGCAGTAACAAAGGAAGTAGCAGAAGCGAAGGGGATGAGGAGGAGAGAGAAGAGGATGAGAAAGGAAGGAGAAGGGAAACTAAGAAGAAAGACCAGGAAAGATTAGAGTGAGAGTTAAGAGGAAGAGGAGGGGGATGCAGATGAAGAGGAGAGAAAGGAAGGGGATGTGAAAGAGGAGGGGTGGAAGAAGAAGAAGAGGAGGGTGGAGGAAGAGGAGGAGGGGTGGAGGAAAAGGAAGGGTGGTGGAGGAAGAGGGGAGAAGAGGAGGAGGAGGAGGAAAAGGTGAAGAGAGAGGAGAAAGGTGGAAGAGAGGAATTTAAGAAAAGAAAGAGGGAGGATGAGGGAGAGGTGGAAGAGGAAGAGGAGTATAACTTTACAGGTGCATGGTGTACAATGCATGAGGTGTCGAAGTGATAGCAGAGTAATATGAGATGAAGTGTTTTACTCAAGAACACAATGCACCACCTCGTCTAGAAATTGAAACCATAATCTCACAATTGTAAGTACAACATCCTAACCATAAGGCCATAATATATATATATATATATATATACATATATATATATATATATATATATATATATATATATATATATACATATATATATATACATATATATATATATATATATATACATATATATATATACATATATATATATATATATATATATATACATATATACATATATATATATATATATATATATATATACATATATATATATTTATATACATATACACATACATATATACACACACATATATACATCATATGTGAAACAAGGTGGGAAAAACAGTTCTCAAATACTGGAGGTAGAGTAATATGCTTTATCATTAGAGCTGCAAAAGCATCACAAAAAATCTGCTACTCAGAGTTTCACGTTCCTGTTCATCAGACAGTTGTGATTCAAAAGGGAACAAGAAATGCATTCTGAATCAAAACTGCCTGACGAATGGGAATGTGAAACTCTGAGTAGCATTTTTTTTTGTGATGTTTTTGCAGCTTTAATAATAAAGTATATGTATATATATATATGTATGTATGTATGTATGTATTTATGTATGTATTTATGTATGTATGTATGTATGTATTCTTTTATTCATTTACTTGTTTCAGTCATTCAACTGCGGCCATGCTGGAGCACCACCTTGACAATATGGAACGCTTCACAAATTTGCATATCACCATATATATATATATATATATATATATATATATATATATATAAATTTATGATGAGTTTCTCTCATTTTCCATCTACCAAATCCACTTATGAAGTATTGGTTGGCCTGAGGTCATAATAGGAGACACTTACTCAGGGTACCAAGCAGTGGGGCTAAACATGAAATCATGTGATTGGGAAGCATACTTCTTGCCACACTGCCACACCTCTTCCTATTGTTGATAATAATAAATACTTCAGCACTCTCTTTATTGAAAATTTTAGAAAAAACAGTAATGAGTTAGTTAAATAGATCTAAAACTTGTTTAAAACATTTGGAGAAATATCTTATATAAATGTAGACAAAGGTCACAGAATATCATTTCCTTCATTGTTAAATTACCTTTTCTGAAAGAGCAAAAAATAATAAAAGTAACAGTGTTATGTGGCAGATATCATAACCCTGATCATTCTGGATGAACAATCTTCAGTAATTCATCATGAAACTTCTCACTTCAACTTACTCCTAATTCCCTACTTTTCTTACCTTTTTCTCTCCTTGTTTTCCCTTATAGGAAATGTCATTAAATCATGATACAGAAATCTTTTTCTTATTATCCTACATTAAATTTCATTTACAGGGGTTTATTGATGGAACAATAAATGTAAGGTTAAATTGCCTGACATGCAATGGTGATATCTTTAAACTTTACTACTTACAGTCATTGATCTGTAACCTAATTTACCTATAAGTATTTCTGTATCGCTAACACACCATAATAGCCTTAAACAAGTAAGCATAAAATCACGTTTTAACTTCTTAACCACTTTAAAGCTTTTAAAAATACATTTTTCGTTCTTTCTTTTCACTACAGTTCAGATAAATACATAAGAAAAACCATTACATGTCAAATACAAGAGTTAACCCTAATCATGCCAACAATAAAGTAATAGCCAAATCTGCAAAAAAGAAAAGAAAAGATAAAGAAAGTCCCATCTCCCTTATATCAGCATGAATAAATGGATGGTGATATGCCTGATTTCAAATTTTATATTATATACACCTAATTTCACTCAAACAGCACCCATGCATCATGGTCGTGGTCATTGCCAGTGCCATGTAAATGGCACCAATGAATTGTACCTGTAGTCGTTATCAGTGCCATGTAAATGGCACCCATGAATCATAGTCATGGTCATTGCTGATGCCATGTAAATGGCACCCACAGATCCTAGTTTTGGTCACTGTTGGTGTTATATACATGACAACCATGCTAGTGGTACATAAAAGCACCCATTACACTCCTGGAGTGGTTGGCATTAGGAAGGGCATCCAGTTGTAGAAACCATGCCAAATCAGCTCTCATTGTGCAGCTCTCCAGCTCATCAGCTCCAATCAAACCATCTAACCCATGCCAGCTTGGAGAGTGGACGTTAAATGATGATGATACCTCTGTTTTATGCTCTGTGAGAGCACCTGTCACTATTTTATGCTTCTAATCTATAATTCTTGAAACATCTGTCAGTTAATTGCATATTTTCTAGCAAATATGGTTTTTTGAATTTGTCAATTTCTTTTTAAATATTAAAAAAAATTATGAGCTGGAGAAAATTCAAGATTTTCTTTTCAGTTTGTTAAAATCTGTCTAGAATACATTTTCATCGGTTATTATACTTAATTGATTGCACAATATACACATTGAACCCCATTCACAAAAGATAGAAATTGACATAATTAGCATATTTAATTATATTGCTCAAAAAGCCATGGTGACATATCCATAATCAGATTATCTTACCTGGTGAAATATCTTGATCATTAACATGAATACTTCATATTCAAGAATAACATGTCACCATGAAAATACATTTTTTTTTTATTATAATTAACGTGTCTAAATCAGTATCTTTTGACAAATTCTCCAACATTAACACTTTTGTTCATTGATTAATATATTTTTTAATACTCATTGAATTTTATAAATTTTAGAAAATTAGAAACATTTTAATTTTCAAAACTAGAACAGAATAAATAAAGTCAAAAGAGGCCGAACATATTTTCTCTTGAGAAAATCAGTTGCATAGCTTTTCTATTTCTATTATTCTTTCAAATCAGATAAAACCATTTTTCTGAAGAAAGCATTTTAAAATTGCTGTGTTGAAAATCTACGATTGTTGATTCTACTAAAAATACCAGTCTGCATTCAACCACATGTAAAGTAGCAGAGGGGAATTGATGAATGAGTATTAAAACTAGACAGTTTCTTATAGAGTGGCATCTGTTGTTTGTCTTTCAGGAGGAGAAATAAAATTAAATAAACCAGCTGTAGAAAATATCCCATGGGAGTTTCAGTTCAGGCTACAGAATCCACACAGAAACACTTATCAATGCAAATGTAACGGATCATTATGGATTAGAACAATTGCCACCAACTGTCAGGGGATCTGTCCTTGTGCATCTCATGAGAGAGAAAGAAAACTATTTTTGTGTGATGTGCCCACTGGGAAAGTTGTTTGTTTACATGGTGTCTCTCATGCCTTTTGGCTTTTGTAGTCGACAATAAGTTCTTATCAACATGCCCTAACAGAGGAATTGTATTTGCTGTCAGATAAAGTGAAATGGAGATAACAGAAGTGAAAAATAGATGTGATAGAATCTGTACAAATATATATTAATCTAGATAAGAAAAATTCAAGTGTCAATCAAATATACAAAGCTGATGAATAAGAAATTAAATTATTATTGTTGATATTGTCATTGTTGTTGTCATCATTGACGTCATCACCCTCATCACCATTGTAGTTGATGTTATTGTTGTTTATATTGTTGTTGTTGTCATCATCTCTCTTTTTAATGCATTTTTCTTTCACAGGGTAATACAAATGCATGATACTTTGTTTTCTTTTTTTAGTGTAAATATGTTTTTTTCATATTCAGTTATTATAGAGACCCTTACATAAAAATGTGTACTATGCTAGTATTGTTTTATCTGTTGTGTGTGTAAATGCATGATACTTGTAATCTTACATGTGTGTTTTTATGTTTGCTTTAATCACTCTTAATGTTCCATTTATAATGGAGACATTTTCCATAGTCATCCTACACATACATGTTAATCTTTATCTCTAAATCCTTAGAATTTAGAATTCCCCAATATTTTTCTGAACAATGTTTTGCTTGTGAGGGATTGCTATATTGATAAAAAAATACATTGCTTTCTAATCCTATCTTTAATTAAAATATTTGGATAGTCTTCTTTGATTTTCTTATCAGTTTACACTGACACATCTCAAAATATTGTAAATGTAGTAACATTCAGAGACACTTTGGGACTAAGAAAAACAATAATGGAACAAAAGTATAAACCTGTGAGGAAAAGAACAGAGTTTTAATGTTTCAAGTATAAAGTCCTTTGTCAAAATTAAAAAGTATAAGAAAAATGGAAGAGTTGAACAAAAAAAATTAGCTTACTCATGCTATTGAGCAGGCATTGTAGCAAATGGGGGGAAATGCAAGATGGTAGAGATATGTATGGCAGAGTAGAGTGTAATAGGTGCTGAGTGAATGTCAGTCATGTGCAGTGAAGTGGACTCCATCACCAGACAGGAAGTATTGATGCCAGTTAATAAGTGAGGGATGAGTAAACAAAAAAGAGAAGTAGGAAGAAAAGAAGCAAAGAAAGGCAAAAGTGGGTGAAGGGTAGGGAGGCAGGAAGCATAGGAGTAGGTGGGGCAAGTTTGTATGAAGATAACACAAATATGTACAGGTCATACAAGTGAACAGGAAACTCAGGTGATATAATAGAAGGGGATGACAAAGGATTATCAATACTTTTAAAAAAGAAAGAATAGTTTCTAGCTAGGGTGCCACATTTGTTCCTAGAGACGTTGGGGCAGGAGTGTAATGGTGCTGGAGAAGTCTAAAGACAGAAAATTGGAGATGGTAATGTTCAAGAGAAAAGAAATGACATTCAATTGATTTTGAGGATCTATAGCTAATGGCACATGGCTCAGTGGTTAGAACATCAGTCTCACAATTATGAAGTAATATGAATTCAATTTCCAGACCAAGCTCTGTGTTGTGTTCTTGAACAAGGCACTTTATTTCACATTGCTCCAGTTCACTCAGCTGTAGAAATGAATTACGACATCACTCGTGCTAAGCTGTATCAGCTTTTGTATTTCCCTTGGACAACATTGGTAACATGGAGAGAGGAGACTGGTATGTATGGGCAACTGCTGGTCTTCCATAAAAACAACCTTGCCCAGACTTGTGCCTCAGAGAGGAACTTTCTAGGAGTAATCCCATGGTCATTCATAACCAAAGGGGCTACTTACCCCTTTACCCCTTTTACCCTTTATAGCTAATAGCATAAAATCTCCAGTAAATCTTCTTTGAACTAATTAATTTAATTTGATTGCAAGAGATGACATTCTTGGATGTGCAAGTGAACTAATCAGTAGTTAAGAGATTGTAGAAGCTTATTTGACCATCTTCTTTGTTACATACTAAAATGTTTCATTGTTGCTTTTTTTCAGGTTATTTTTCCTTTTGTTTGTTCTTCAGTTGATGTGCTGATTTTAACTTCTTTCATTTCTATATTCCTAGACTCTGTTTTATTGAATGGGTCTCAAAGAAAGGGAAGTTTCTATAACTTTTGCAGACCCTTTATGACTGTAAGAAGGATGTGATTATTGTTCTGCTTAAACTATTGTGAGCCAACTCCTACAGAAATGACATGAGCAGGAAGACATCCCAGAGGACCAACGTTGTGATGAGAGAAGATGGGTGTAATGGTTTGTGTAGGGTCTCATGATGCAGGGTACAATATGGAAACAAGATGATTGAGTCAAGTGTGCTTAGAGGGAAATTGTATGAGGCAAGCCAGCTCTTGGGAGTAGAGGTCATTTAATTAGTGGTAGAAAAGACTGAGAGGAGACTGCACGTATGTGGGCCAGAGGCTGGAGCATGCCTCTGACTTTATGCCAGTCAGCTGAATAGCCTTCTTCTGGATGTGGTCTAGGATGTGTATGTATAGCAACAGCATTATCCCAGAGTGGTAATCCATTACACTTCACTGAGCTTCTCTGGAGTGCTGATAACTGTACAAAGCTGAAGTATTTTCTGAGGTCCTAAAACTGACAATTTCATAGACTGAGAATACCAAATCCTAGAGATGCAGTTCTAGCTAATAGGTTGTGATTTCACTTTGAGAAATTCTTAATGGTAATGATACTAAACTTATACTTTTTTTATCTATTAAAAATAATTTGGTTTTGTTGTAATCCATAGTATTCTTATTTTCTATTCAGTACTTTCTTAGTTCTGTTATATTTATTTTATAGAATTTCTCAGTTTGTATGTCTCTCCTCCATTTTGGGATAAATGGTAAGTATATTTTATGTAGATCAGGTAGGCATTTCTACATCTTGGAAATTGTTAGATGTATCTTATCTTACAAATCTATGCTTCTTAGTTTGATTAATTTTGAATTAATTACACAAAACCTGCACCTAATTACTAAGATACTAAATGAGCTTATGCTAAATTATGTATATAGGTGTGAATGTGTGTGTGTATATATATATATATATATATATATATATATATATATATATATATATATATATTATTTTGCTTGAAAGTTATATTTATATATTTATATATTTGATCCTTTATATTGAACACTCAATATTTCATCTACATTCAATACTTTCTTTCATGGTGCCATCCATTTTTATTTTATTTTATTTTATATTGTATATTGTATATCATATTATATATTGTATATTCCATATTCTATACCCCACATTAGTTCTGCAGGAATATAAATAAAACATAAAAAACAGACAGTGTTGGAACTCTTTTAAGCAAAATAATATATTCTTCTATACACAATCATACAAAAAAACCCACCTTTTTTGTATTTATTTTTACTCGCATATATATATACATGCACACACATATACACACATGCACACACTCACACCCATATACATTAATTAGCATAAACTCATAAGTATATATTCATTTAATTCAGTTTAATAATACCAATCCATTTTGTATTTTGCCAATTGTATTCATGTTTGTTTTTGTTTTTGTTTTTGTTTTTTATTTGTGATATATTTATATATGTTTTATTGTTCAAGCTCTGTGATTTCTGAATCTTTAACTATATTGATACTTTCCTACATTTGCTTTTAGACTTTTCCTTTTCTCAGCAACCTCAGCTTCCTCAATCTGTAAATCTCACAATCATTTTCCAGTGATTGTCTGATTGCTTTGCAGAGAATAGAATACTCGAAATGATCTTTCATGTTCCCCTTCATAGTTTTCTATTTCTCTAGCATTTCTTTCATCTTCTCCAAGATCTAACTTTGATGCTACAGGAATTAAAGACTTTATGATATGGAATTTCTTGGGAAATGCTGTTTAATTCATGTCAGGGAGCTTCAGGCTTTGTTCGTGGAAACAACTAGATGGTATGGAGGATTAAACCAGATGGCCTTTTTCTTTCTAACTATCTTCAGGATTATGGGCTGATGGGTGGGGTATACATTATGTACACTAATTTTTAAGTAAAGCCACTCCTCACTAGTACTTCATTATATTAGAGTGCTGCCTTATTGAAGACTGTTCTGAGTCAAAGCAACACAAGAGTCACAATAAAACACATTAGACATGATGTAGAGCCATAGCTAGTAGTAACTTTTTTGTAGTAACATGGAAGAGTGGTTAAAGCAGGCTTAGTGAACTAGACCTGTGGTTGGATGAGGTGAGAAGCTGAAAATGCACTTGCAAGTCCGAATAACACCTGAAGGCTACTAAGCCACACCAGAGCTACGCCTAGAAGAAGATATCAGGACAAAGGGCAAAAGATTAAAGATACAGGAGGAAAAGCTTAGTTTCTTTTGCCAGAGTAAAACACGCCTTAGAGCTGAATGCTCAGAACAACTGGGAAGATTAAGTAAAAAGTAGGGAAACTGAAAATAAGGAAGAGCAACAGCAAAAAAGAACAATGAACTCCAGTTTCCTGTGCCCCACCACCCAAAACTCTGGGAATAGCACAGGAAATATCTTTAGGTCTAGTATCACAAACAGATAAGTAAAAACATTGCCTTCTAACAGTATCAAATTCAATCTTACACTTTCATTGTGTGATGAGGAAGAACTAACAATTAAAGATGAAAAATTCCAAACACTCGCTGAAAATATAAAGGGAATTAAGAAGAAAAATAAACGAAAAATTCATAAAACAAAGAAAGCATGTAAGAAGGAATATTTTCTTCCAACCGACAATGAAATCCCTCCTTGGGAAAGTAATAAAGAAAAGAGAGACAATCAGAATGAGCTATATTTCTCGGTCTTTGAAAATCAAACTGTTTATAGACAAAATGACACATTGTTAGTGTCATGGACTTTCCAAAGAAGTTATAATAACGCAAAAACAGATTTAGAATATAAACATCATGCAAAAGACAAATTACTAATAAGACTAACATTTATAGTGAACTTAAAATAGATTTCTCTCAAGATGTTGATGTTTTTCAACACTATATGTCACACAAAATGCTTATAAAAGCATTTGATTGTACTCAAGCAAAGTATCAGAAAGCTGTAGCTCAGTTTAGCTAGAAATTTGACATATTTTCTTTCTTTAAATTTTAACTTTTTTTAATTATTGTGTAGTATTTGTAAACTAAACTCTTTATTTCCATGCATATATGTGTGTGTATATGTGTGCATGTATATGCATGTGTGTGTGTATGATATATATATACATATATATATATATATATATATATATAAGTAGGCCACATACAGAACATATCCTTCATCAGCTGCCACCATTAAAACACTGGCGTTTCGAAGAGTTATATATATATATTTAATGGTGGCAGCTGATGAAGGATATGTTCTCTATGTGGCCTACTTGTTTTTTGTACCTTGTTTATCATTTTGCCCATGTTTTTTTACGTCATGTACCCAGATATGTATCTATATGTACATGTAGATGAAGGTATGTACATACATGTACATATACATGCATATACTCATATATTTTTTATATATATATATATGAATGTATGTGTATGTATGTACATATGTGTGTATGTATTTGTGTACCATTTAGATTGTTATTACATCTCTCCACATATTGTATAACGTTTCTTATCATCTTTTTTCATAATTTCTAAACAATTTTTCCTTCCCACTCTACATTATCTTATCTTTCCTTGTAACTCCAAGTATAAGTTTCATATTTTGGGTGTATCACTTTAAGCCCTTGTGCCTAATAAAAAGATCATCATCATCATCATCATTATTATTATTATTTTCCTTTTGCCAGTTGTAAAATTGATAACTAATGACTGATGATGTCATTCTGTGAACGTGGGAGTGCAGAATTTTTTGCACTCATATAATTTTGAATTTCTATGTACTACTTTTCATTTTGAACTCGAAAATGGCAGGCAAGCTGTTAAAAAATATCATTCAAAACTAAAATATTTATTGCAATCACATCGCACTCTTCATATTATCTTATGAATATTATTATTTCTATATACACTCAACAGATTAGACTGTTGGAAAAGAAAAGAGTCCTGACATTGGTCTACAACAAGTAGCCTTAGATGCCAAGAACCCTCCTAAGTATCCTAGCTGTCCCTAATAACATTGTTTTCTGGAGCTGTACTAAACTGGGTTTTATGCATATTTTCTCTATCCATCTATTCAGATGTTCATACCATTTATCAGTATGTTCAAATCCTAGCTTTCTACATAGCACCCAGTGGATTGCTCTCCCTAGATTGTCATGTCTCTTCTTGTATTCTTTCTGTGCCAGTATGCTACATTCACTTACTTTCCTCTTTTGTTTTACATAATCTACATTGGGAATATACTTGGTTTTTGTCTATGTTGGCTTTTATTATTACTATCATTATTATTATTATTATTATTATTATTATTGAGTAAGAGAGCAGTGCATGCCATCAAAGTGACATTGGTATAAAAATAATGAACCAATCAAATACTGGGATCAACATAAGCAATTACACCCTAACCCTAAAATTGCTGGCCTTATACTAAAACTTGAAAGAATCATTATTGCTGTTGTTGTTGTTGCTATTATTATTATTATTATTGAGTGAGAGAGCAGTGCATGCCATCAAAATGACACTGGGCTAAAATATACGAAGCCCATTACACCTATCATGACTACCCGTCTGATAAGGGTACACCAGGCACATGCATCACAATCATGTGTGCGCGACATGGTGATCGCATATCAAGATAAACAGCACATGACCTCGCAGGTGGGGCCCAGTTAGAATTTTCTTCAGGTCGAGTAGCCCATTCCGCTCAAAAGGTCCCTGAATAAGGTTTGTTTAAGGATGTTGAGCAATACACCCATGTTTCCAAAAGTGAATTATTCAAATCCCAAAGAATTCCTCACAACACATGGCTATGATGCTCCCCTACTACTTCTGCTGATGATCAGAGATGCACATATTGTCAGCCACTAAGGGACATGCTCAACTGGTTAAGGTCAAACAACTGACAAGAAAATCTGTGGTATTGAGCAAAATATTTGCTGTAGCCCATCTTTTACACCAAGACAAAACAATGTACATGATAACACTTCCAATCAATTAAGACCAGAAGCCATGAGAGCCATTATTATTATTATTATTATTATTATTATCATTATCATTATTATTATTATTATTATTATTATTATTATTATTATTATTATTATTATTATTATTATTATTATTATTATTATCTTTTGTTGGTCAATGCAGAAGCTAGGGATAGATTAGTGGTTGGTGAAGACTGTACAAAGCCAAGTACAAAGATGTTGTCAGTTAGGTGAGGGTCATTGATAGCTGTGTATAAGAGAATTCCATCAAGGATAGGTTCTCAGTTCCCTCTCGTTTATCACTGTCATTCAGACCATAAGACTGGCTGCCCTTGAGAGCATCTACACTGATGATCTTGTTCTTATAGCTGAATCTCTACCTGAACTAGAAAGGAAATTTCAGGTGAGGAAGCAAAATCTGGAATCAAAGGGCCTAAGAATTAATTTAGCAAAAACCAAAGTAAGTTGGAAAACAAACAAATCACAAATTCCTTCAGAGAGTTGAAAAGGTATTAAAAGAAACTCCATATGGTGTACCGAGTGCAAACTATGCATGCATAAGTGGTATCACAGGAAGGTTAATAGAGAAAGTTAGGTTTATGTGATGAAGATGTTCAGGTATGATAAACACAAAGGATGTATAGAGAATAGACTTCCCCAAATGTCTGGGGGTATCCTTAGAAGTAGTAGATAACTTTTGTTACCTAGGTGATCAAGTTAGCAGTGGAGGAGGAAGCTCTGAAAGTGTAGTTGCTTGAACAAGAACAGGCTGAGCAAAGTTCAAAGAATTACTTCCTTTGTTGGTAGCAAAGGCTCTCTCCCTCGGAATGGAAGGTAGACTGAATGACACCTGTAACATACAGCTATGCTACAAGCCGGTCAAACATGGGCTGTAACTACAGAGAATGAGCAAAGGCTTGAAAGATTCTGAGTTCAGTTCCAAGTAGTGACCTGAACAATAATAATAATAATAATAATAATAATATTGAAAAATACCTTAGCAATGAGAACCCAGGATCGAAATTTCCCCAACACACATGATGAAGGCTGGAGGGTATATCAGCCGAAACGTGTTAACAACAAACAAGATGAGGACAAATATCCGTCAAATATAAATAATGTAAATAATGTCCATATCATTATTATCGCTATTATTAAGACAACGAGCTTGTAGAATCATTGGCATGCCAGGTGAAATGCTTGGAGGTATTTCTCCTGTCATTTTGTTCCTAGTTCAAATTCTGCCAAGGTCAACTTTGCCTTTCATCCTTTTGGAGTTGATAAATTAAGTACCAGTGAAACACTGGGGTTAATGCAATTGACCACCAGATTTCAGGTCTTGTGCCTAAAGCTGAAAGAATTATTATTATTATTAGTTTATTTTGTATATACAGGCACATATATGTATATATACAGAAGTATTCAGACATACTATCTCTTGCCTGTGTTCAACAAGCATTGGAGAAAGTTACAAGTGAGAAAGCATATAAAAGAAAGCTGCTTTGTGGCTAATTATATAACACTGCTATAAAAAAAAAACAAGACAAAAAAACAACAATAACAATGTCAGGCATAAACCAATAACCAATAAATTAGATCTTATTTATTGAATCTCAGCAAAAATGAAAGAGAAATATAAATATATCAGCACATAAAAGAAACAAAAAAAAACATAAGCAACCTTTCAAACAAATGGAAACTTTTGTTTCTTTTAGACATCAGAAACTAACCATAAACACAGACGTTCCACTGTCAAGTCACACAAAGGTAACTCCTGTTATATACTATTACACACACACACACACACACACACACACACACACACACACACACACACACACGCACACGCACACGCACACGCACACGCACACACACACACACACACACACACACACACACACGCACGCACGTATGTATGGATAGATAGATGTAGTTATAGATATATACATAGATTTCTATTTTTGCATATGGCTGTTTCTATGTTAGATTTTATTTTTTTATTCTCTGTCTTCTTTATTTTATTTCATTTATGCTTATTTTAAAACATAATGGCCATACTGAAAATATTGGATAGAATTTTTGTAAAATCTAATCAATTTTAAGCAATTCTCCAAATCTAAATATACTAAATTTTTCAAATTTTGGAACAGATCAGATAAGCTATTACCTATTAGATTGTTGGAACACCACTGAAGATTTTTCTCTGTATGAAGTACACTACATATATATAATATGCAGATGGTTTTAAACGAGAAAATTACACAAAACTTTACAAAGCTGAAATCAGCAAAACTGGATCCAGGTCAGTTAAATACGACCTTTTTTTCTATATTACAAAAAAAAAAAAAAAAACCTATCTGCCACAAAACTCAAAAATGTTTACATTGAAACCTTCTCCTGCATAAAAGACTTAAACCAATATGTGACTCCATTTTTTTAATGCTCCCTTCCATCCTTCATGCAAGATATTTTGATATATAATGGCGGTTAATATATAATGGTGGTTGATTTATAATGGCGGTGCCCCAGCATGGCCACAGCTCATGAGCTGAAACTAGATAAAATGAAAAAAATGAAAATATATTATATATGCCAAACTCACCATAAGAATATATATGCTAATATGTTTTCCAAAGCTTTGTGAGTGGATATAGTAGATGGAAACTGAAAGAATCCCATCGTATGTATATATATATATATATATATATATATATATATATATATATATATATATATATACATATATACACACACACACACACACACACACGCACATATATATATATATATATATATATATATATATATATATATATATATATATATATACATGTGCCGTGCGTGAGAAGACCCAGCAAGCCAAGTGAGATCGTTGCCAGTGCCCGTGGACTGGCTCTTGTGCGGGTGGCACATAAGATGCACCATTTTGAGCGTGACCGTTGCCAGTGCCGCCTGACTGGCCTTCGTAGGGTTTTCGAGCGAGATCGTTGCCAGTGCCCCTGGACTGGCTTTTGTGTGGGTGGCACATAAAAGACACCATTTCGAGCGTGGCCGTTGCCAGTACCGCCTGACTGGCCTTCGTGCGGGTGACACGTAAAAGCACCCACTACACTCTCTGAGCGGTTGGCGTTAGGAAGGGCATCCAGCTGTAGAAACTCTGCCAAATTAGATTGGAGCCTGGTGTTGCCATCCAGTTTCACCAGTCCTCAGTCAAATCGTCCAACCCATGCTAGCATGGAAAGTGGACATTAAACGATGATGATGATGATGACATATATATATATGTATGTATGCGTGTGTCTGTGTTCATCTCCCCACCTTCACTTGACAACCAATGTTTGTGTTTGCATCCTCTTATCTTAGTGGTTTGGCAAAAGAGACTAATAAAATAAGTACTAGGCTTACAAAGAATAAGTGCTGGGGTCGATTTGTTTGACTAAATATGGTGCTCCAGCAAGGCCACAGTCAAATGACTGAAACAAATAAAAGAATAAAAGAATATATAAGTTATATCCTATCATCAAAAACACTCAACACTAGCTGCCACATCCTTTTTAGTAGCTTATTACTTTATATATATATATATATATATATATATAGTTTTATATATATTAGCTGGTGTACCTGGTGATTCCCAGGGGTAAACATGTTCTATTGAAACTCCTTATTACTCTGACATAAGAAAGCTATTTCATTATAACTGTCACAAAAGGTGTATTTTTCATCACAAAAAGTACAAAGCACTGTCAGCTGGAGTAGAGAAAGATTATTGGAGGTTGGTGAGAGAGGTTTTCGGAGGTTGGCAAGAAAGATTGTCGGAGGTTGGTGAGAGAGGTAGTCAAAGGTTGGCAAGAGGTAAAGACATTATTCTGCTTAGCAAAGGCATCTCGGAAATATATAACTACTGTCATTCACAGAATAACTATTGTTTTACCATGAGAAAAGCACTGTTGAACTGTTAAGTGAAATTTGGCAATTGAGGATCGAATCCATACTATGCCTGGATGAAGTCACTACAAATACGTTGTGGAATAAAAAAATCATCTACTATCATGGAAAAAGTGTAACTGTAAAAATTATCGGACTAATGGGCATTCAAAAAAGAATGTTTGTATAGAAATGTATGAATGAAGTCTTTAATGCATAAGATTCAAATTAAGGTAGTGCAGTTCAAAATTGAGCAATGAAATGCAGAATTAGGTCGGCTGATTGTGAGAATCAAATATTGATTGCGTCGCTAATATCTGCAGATGGTATGGGTTATTTCCCTTGGGTTGTTTAAATAAAATATTAGTAATACGTAGTAGATATAAGGGCCCTATTGGAAGGGCCCTATTATCGATTTTTTTCAACAATCTAAGTATGTCATGAGGTTTCCAGACATGAGTTCTGCTCACTTGTCAAATAAAGTATAAAGTATAAAAGCGATATTGTCGGCAAAAATTACAAACAGGACACACAAAAAATCAATATTCAAAGTAATTGAACATAAACAATGAAACAGGTTATTTTCCTTGAGTGTTTAAAAAAAAATATTGCACAGGTGCTATGGGTTATTTCCCTTAAGTGTTTAAAAAAATCAATTATATGAGGTAGATATAAAGGTCCCTTCCAGGGGCCACATTGTCAATTTTTTCAACAATCTAAGTATGTCACAAGTTTTCCAGACATGAGTTCTACTCACATGTTAAGTTTCATCAAAATCAATAAAATCATGTAGAAGGAATTAGCTAACAACACCACAAACAAACACACAACGATTTTCTGCATATGTAGTAGATATATATTACTTTATATATATATATATATATATATATATATATATATATATATATATATTCAATATATCAATCTGAAGAGTCCACCTTTCTGTCTTTCTAATCTACTAATGTAAAGATTTTGTGTGACTGAGAAATTTACCTCACAACTGAGGGTTTCAGATTCATTACCACTGTGCAGCACCATAGGCAAGTGTTTTCTACTAAAGCTTTGAACTGTCCAATGTCTTGTGAGTGAATTTGGCGGATGGAAAACTGAATGGAAGCCCAATGTGTGTGTAGAGGGAGCTGTGTGTGTGTGTACATGTATACATATTTATTTGTCTCACACTGACAACTAGTGTCAGTTTGTTTATGCTGTTATGATTTAACAGTTTGGTAAAAAAAAAAAAGAGCTTTTTAAAATAAGTAAGTTGGCACTACGTCAATTACGACGATGAGGGTTCCAGTTGATCCGATCAACGGAACAGCCTGCTCGTGAAATTAACGTGCAAGTGGCTGAGCACTCCACAGACACGTGTACCCTTAACGTAATTCTCGGGGATATTCAGCATAACACAGTGTGACAAGGCTGACCCTTTGAATTACAGTCACAACAGAAACAGGAAGTAAGAGCGAGAGAAAGTTGTGGTGAAAGAGTACAGCAGGGTTTGCCACTATCCCCTGCCGGAACCACGTGGAGCTTTGGGTGTTTTCGCTCAATAAACACTTACAACGCCCAGTCTGGTAATTGAAACCGCGATCCTATGACCGCGAGTCCGCTGTCCTTAAAAAAATGAAGCACTGTGGATGGATTGATTGACTAAATACTGCAAGGCTGTACACCAGAATGACCACAATCAAATAACTGTAACAAGACAAAGATTATCAAATTATACATCATATGAAAAGATGTTCATGGTCCATGATAACAATTCTGAGACAAACTTTTACATTGTATTTATTAACTACTAAAGAGCAAGAGGTAGCTAGTGTTGAGTGTTTTTGATTATAGGCTATAACTTAAAGTTTGATCTGAAGACGTGTGGGTTTTTTCTTGGAGAGCATTAGAGCATAAACAGGGATTTTTCTTTATTTCTTGATGGTCAATCTAGATTAGTGTTTCTTGAAGTAGGTCCCAAGAAACAATAGAATTCAATGAAAATATTCTGGGATTCTATCAAACAAAATGTTTGTTCATAAAATACAATAGAAATTTCAAAATAATATTTTTTATATACTCTTTTACTCTTTTACTTGTTTCAGTCGTTAGACTGTGGCCATGCTAGAGCACCGCCTTTAGTCGAGCAAATCGACCCCAGGACTTATTCTTTGGAAGCCTAGTACTTATTCTATCGGATCTTTTGCCAAACCGCTAAGTTACGGGGATGTAAACACACCACCATCGGTTGTCAAGCAATGGTGGGGGGACAAACACAGACACGCAAACACACACACACACACACACACACACACACACACACATATATATATATATATATATATATATATATATATATATATACATATATGCGATGGGCTTCTTTCAGTTTCCGTCTACCAAATCCACTCACAAGGCTTTGGTTGGCCCGAGGCTATAGTAGAAGACACTTGCCCAAGGTGCCACGCAATGGAACTGAACCCAGAACCATGTGGTTGGTAAGCAAGCTACTTACCACACAGCCACTCCTGCGCCTATATATACGAGTTAGTTCTTTCTCTGAAACAATTATTTTTCATATATCATCCTATGGGTCCTGTAAGTAAAGGGTAAAGACTTAAAGGAGACCTGTCTCCTAGACATATGTTACACATGCCCAATGATGTGTGATAACACATAAACTAGTTACCCCTGCCTAAAGGTTAGTTAGGCCCTAGAACCCCAAAGATAGGCTTGGAAGAGCAGGAGACCAACAGAGTAAACTGTAAACAGGCAAAAGTAACAGGAAATCACTGCAGACGTTTTCTAAATAAAGTCGTAAATTTTCTGGTTAGAATGTGGGGTCCATGATTGCTATTATCTATAGGCATACCACATGAAGAGAGAATATCTTATAAAATTAATGTGGTTGGGGATATCTATAAAATAAAGGTAAGCATTCAGTAACTTATAATCTAGATAAATAAGTACAAGCCACATTGTGGCTTGTGCAGTAGGTATGAAAGTGCAACAGATATAAAGGTGCAATACGTATGAAGATGCAACTCATATGCATATAAAACCGACTATCTAATTGGAAGCATATGGATAATAAAAGCTGTAAAATAAATATAAAGACAAAGATTATTGTAGATTCATTGCAGCATTTTTTATAGTATCAAGGTTGGGGACGAGACTACACACTTTCTGGGCATAACAGCAAGGTAACTTTCTCAAAGAAGTCTGAAGCAAACAGAATTAAATATCTTAGCTAGAACCTCAACAAAATTCCTGTTAATTCCTCACATTATTTAAGCTAGTAGATCGACAAGTTATCTAGCAAATTATTTACCCCTCAGTTTTGGTTTTTGGTTCATTAGTTTACAATATGTATCAACAAGAGAATCATATTATCTACATTCATTTATTATATAACACTTTATATTCAACCTGTTTAGTAGACAGTTTCGTAAGCATATCTATTGCATCCTCATACTTGTTAACCATGGTGTATAAATGTGACTCTTGATATATCTATATAGGTTCCATTTCAATAAATGAAACAAAACCATTTCTAAAAGATTTAAAGGTGTTACAAAGTTAATGTGTGCTTTCAACAGTATTTATTTAAAACTAGTATTGTGTATAAGAAATGTAAGTATATACAGACAGTCTTCAAGGAAAAGGGAAGTCATGCAAATGTTGCATGCTAAGAGGATATAGTTTTGGCTCAATAGATATCAGTGTAACACAGATTTCATTATCTCAGATATCTCTCTGGTGTTTCATATTAAGATAGCCATGATCAGGCCATAAATAATAGCCATTGATGTTTTGAGTTGCAAGACTGAAATGCAGGAATCAACTGCTAAGCAGAAACTAAACCTGATTTGTCCAAAAATTTTTCAGAAGAAACCCTGAAAATAGGTAATTTGCATCTATTGAAAACTATGAATAAGATAAATTATTTTAAAGAAAAGAAACTATAAAAGAAATAGAGGATATTAATTGTAAGAAAAGATTTAACAGTTAAAATTTATATTTCCTGTAAATTCAATTTAAGTTCTGTTTAAAAAAATGTATAGCTTACAATAAAAACCAATTTGAGTCTACATAGAAAACAAAATTAGATTCTTTCTGTGAAATAACCAGATGGGATAAGAAAGTGTAAGAATTCTTTCTTCTTATGCATATATTATAGCATTCATCTTTCCTACCCAACTTGAAAAGATTTCTTTTTTTCCATTTTTTATTATGTTGAATTTACCCAAATGAGTTCCCAGTTTTATAAGTGTATGTATACTGACATTACAGTGCTGCAGTTATAAATTACATCTCTGGAAGGTATGCTACATTAAATCCTGATATATATTCCATCATATTACTTCTTCTCTTTCAAGATATTGATTTTATTCTGTGCCAAGCTGACACCTCTGTCAGCATCAACAACTTGGTTTCTTTAGAATATTTTCTAGGTCATGGAGGTTACTTGTTATTAGTTGTCTGGAAATGACAGTGAAAATGAAGACTAACTGGCAAATGACTGATTTACTAGCATCATTAAGAAGACATGTTTGTCCTTTACTTTCTCATGAAGTAGAGATAGAAAATAAAGAGTGTTAGATTATAATAACAATTTTCTTATTAAAACCAAAGAAAATTACTTTTGTAAACATTTCAAAACCTTTTAAAATATATTACCAAAACTATTTAATCAGTTCACACCTATTCTTTTACTTTTAAAATATCCAAAACATTAAGAAAATAACTTCTTGCCAATCTAGTATTTTCAAAATGTGTATTTCAAAGGAATATGTTGTAAATTTATACAATTTTAATTTAGACTTTTCAAATACTATTTTAATTAAATCTGCTTTATTTTTAAAAGTTTAGAAAACAGTTAATTAAAAATAAAAATAAAATGTAGAAAAAAAAATATAAACTGTTCAATACAATGAGATAGAAAATGTCTATCCTCTCTTAAATCTAGAAGAAAGCCTCTGAAGAAAAATGTTGAAGTGATATAATAGTCTGATCATTTCAATAACTTCCTTCACCACCAACTGAAGCTGCTTGCATCTTGAATGGATATCACCACAACATGAATAGAAATTTTATTTCTCCCTGTTAAATAGATCAGCAGCTAAATTATCAAGATGTGAAGAGCAAAACTTTTTTTTAATTTGATTTTCATTGTAACTTCATTATGTATGTATACGTGTCTATGCATGCAAACACTCGCATGCATACATACACTCATATATATGCACATACATATATGTATATACATGTGTGTATTTTATTATGCACACATACACATGTACAACATACACTGGCATAGGAATAGTATACACACATACAAACACAAATACACCAGTACAAATTGCTCACTCTCCTACTAAGCTGAAACTTTTTTATATTGTCCAGAGAATACATACCATCAGAAAAGCTTATATTTCTATAACAAGCTTTTCAAGGTAATGCCATATGGTGCTTACCACTTTTCACACAATCGAAACCTATTAAACATGCGTGTGTGTACGTGTACATATATACATGTATGTGTGTATATATATATATATATATATATATATGTTAATTCTCTATATGAAGTATTAACAGTAACTGCACGATAAAGTGTAGTATATTGCCACTTAAGTGTGGCTGACCCCTAGGGGTGGATGTTACTGTTGCTTTTAGCCCCAGGAGGACATCTCCTCCAGCTGGCTTATCGACACACGACTGTGTCCTGTTTGCCAAGGGAGTTATCCCTCTCACCTCGACCAGCAGCACGAACGTTCGTGCTGCTGGTCGAGGTGAGAGGGATAACTCCCTTGGCAAACAGGACACAGTCGTGTGTCGATAAGCCAGCTGGAGGAGATGTCCTCCTGGGGCTAAAAGCAACAGTAACATCCACCCCTAGGGGTCAGCCACACTTAAGTGGCAATATACTACACTTTATATATATATATATATATATATATATATATATATATATATATATATATACATACATACACACGTGCAATATATTGTGTGTGTGTGTGGCAGGATCGTTAGCACACCATGTAAAATGCTTAGTGGCATTTTGTCCATCTTTACAATCTAAGTTCAAGTTCCACCGAGGCGGACTTTGCCTTTTATCCTCTTGGGAGTCAATAAAATAAAAACCAGTTGAACACTAGGGTCGATGTAATTGACTCCCCACTCCCTCCAGTTTGTTGGACTTGTACCAAAATTTGAAGCCAATATTGTTTCATTTTATATTATATTACATATAAAAAATAAGAGGGATGACCAGCAAAAGTGGACTCCTATATGCTAGAAATAGATGCCGAATCCTCTAACCACGAAAAATATGTTCTCAGTAAAAATTTAGCGACACAAAAGACTGTAAAAGGGCAAGACAAATGAAAAAATACTAAATAAAAAAACGATTAACCTACGTACCATGGTTTCACCTTTTGAAATTTACATAAGTAAATATCTGTAGGATCATCAGCGTAGTCTGTCGATTTATAAAATATAATTTTCAGAACTAGACACAAGACGTCCAACCCGAAAGGGAGCACGTGTAGAGTTCTACAAATTACATTCAGTGTATCCTTTCAAATGTCTTCAATCTGGCACGCTAAGTCCGGAAATAACTCTGGAGTTAATAAATGTTTGCAGCTAATTTACCGGTTTGAGAACACCATTACTTAAAATTTATTAATAAGGGTAGAAATTGATATTAATCAATTAAAACTAGTGGTCTAGCATATTAAAAAAATCCGAAGATTAAAATTATATTACATACAAAAATAAGAGGGATGACCAGCAAAAGTGGACTCCTATATGCTAGAAATAGATGCCGAATCCTCTAACCACGAAAAATATGTTCTCAGTAAAAATTTAGCGACACAAAAGACTGTAAAAGGGCAAAACAAATGAAAAAATACTAAATAAAAAAAAACGATTAACTTACGTACCATGGTTTCACCTGTTAAAATTTACATAAGTAAATATCTGCAGGATCATCAGCGCAGTCTGTCGATTTATAAAATATAATTTCCAGAACTAGGCACAAGACGTCCAACCCGAAAGGGAGCACGTGTAGAGTTCTACAAATTACATTCAGTGTATCCTTTCAAATGTCTTCAATCTGGCACGCTAAGTCCGAAAATAACTCTGTTTTGGCATGGTTTCTACAGCTGGATGGCCTTCCTAATGCCAACCAATCTGCAGAATGTACTGGGTGCCTTTTATGTGTCACCAGTACAGGTTCCTTTACCCTGCTGTGCCTTTTACATGTCACTGTCATGGGTGCCTTTTATACATTCTTCAAATTATTGAAAATTGACCTGTGAAGATGAAAAGGTAAAGTTATTTTTGTGAAAAGGCTTTTCCCAATATCCATATCAGCATTTCTAAATTCTTCAAATATTTTTACTTTTATTTCAAGTTCAAAATTAATAGCAGAAAAACAAAATACTAGGGAAAGGAGAGCTGTAGTCAAATAACTTTCACATTAACCATTTAGCATTTAAACTGGCCATATCTGGCCAAAATATTTTCCATGTTTCATACTCAAATTGGCCAGGTCTCTCAGATCAACCCTACAATATCATTCTAAAAATTAACAGTTACTTCATCAAAATCTCAAAGCTACAAGATGATGTATGATTAATTCAAACAATATGAATTAATAAACATTGTTTTTTACAGAAAAATGTGAATTCTAAAGGACTAAGGGAGCAGTGATCATTCCTCTCCTTACCCAAGAGACCAAGCAATGTATATCTCCATCAAATAGTTTCGTGCAGTTAATTTTAGGCCAGTTTTTCCTATTCTTTGACAGAGAATGTCTCTGAAGATATAGCTTGACTCACTATTCCTTATTCTATTGATATATTTCCATCCTGTCACAGAATCAACTAATACAATGTGAAAAACATGCAACTTCTAAAAATACATGATATTTTAACAGCCATGAGTGATGAGGTCATAAAAAGACACATAATTTGGTTAGTCGTCAAAGAGCTTTCTTCTCCATAACCTCAATGGACTAGCCCTGAGAAAAATACTCTTAGGAGCAGAGTCTGTAATGCACTCAATTTAAAAATGCAAGATTCATAATGAAAACAAAACCAATAGAATAAGTTTGGCTGCCAAGACAAGATTGTTGAAAATTCTGTGAGACCTACATATCATAACCAGGAAAAAACAATAAACTAAAAAGGGCATTTCTATGTGATTACCTAACCTGCAAAAAATAGCTACCAAACCTCCTATAAGTTATTCCTTACCATATTCAAAGAAAATATAGGACACACTATCCTTCAGCTTTTATCTTTTACTTGTTTCAGTCATCAGTCTACAGCCATGCTGGGGCATTACCTTGAAGAATTTTAGTCAAATAAATTGACCCCAGTTCTTATGTTTTTTAACCCTAATACTTATTTTATCAGTCTTTTTTGCTAAACTGGTAAGTTATCGAGATGTTACACACCAGTACCAGCTGTCAAGCAGTGATGAAGGACAAACACACACACACACACATACATATACAACAGACTTCTTTCAGTTATTGTCTACCAAATCCACTCACAAAGCTTTGGTCAGCCCAAAGCTATAGGAGAAGATATTTACCCAAGTGCCACACAGTGGGACCAGAACTATGTGATTGGGAAGCAAACTTCTTACCACACAGCCATAACTGTGCCTTTTCTTATCACAGAGCTATTCCTGCACCTAGATCAACTGTTTGAATAAAAGACAGGATTTTCATAGCCGGAAGACCTTAGATCATAAGTTTGCTTCAGTATTACAATTCTGACCTAAAAAATAACAATAATGACAACAAAAGATAATCAGACCAACAAAGGCGATTTTAGGCAGACTGACAGTCTATTAAACATAGTAGTAAAATCTCACTTAAATCACACTCTACCATCTTAAATAAAGGAGAATGCATTGGATTATGTCTTTTATCTTAGATCTACTGGATCAGAGATAATCTAGGGTTACATATATAAAATATATGCACCATGTTACAAGCGACAAGCAGTCACTCGAAGAGTGAATGCTTAATCATAACCACTACCACCAAAGATAACAATATCAAGTAGAGCTCATCATCGTTATGGTCAGTTTTAATGTCCACTTTTCTGTCTTACATGAGTCATATAAAATTTGGAATTTGTTGAGGCGGATTTTCAACAGACAGATGCCTTTCATGTTGCAACATCATATGTTTCTAAGTAAAGTAATATCTCCCCATAGAAGATTGGTAATGAAGAACATCATGTGTATGAAAGTAAAGTGATACACATTTACAATCATCACATATATACACAAACAAACTCACATATACTCATATGCATACAGATATATATATGATATATGATATATGCATATGTATGTGAAACAAGTTTCTTTCAGTTTCCATCTACTAAATCCTCTCACACAACTCTGGTCAGCCTAGTGGAATAGTGGAAGACATTTGCTCAAGGTGCCACACAATGGGACTGAACCTGAGGCCACATGGGTGGGAAGCAAGCTTCTTAATTACACACCGATGCCAGTATCTCAGTGTGTTAAAAACAGTAGTGAAATCTCCTTCAAATCAACTATACTCTCTTTAAATAAAAAAACACATTGAATAATTTAGGCAGAGATGCACTATCAGGATAAAAGATGGAATCATCATGGCTGGAATACTTTTGACCATAAATCTCAATCAGAACTGACCTTAGGGTGGCAAGCTGGCAGAATCATTAGCACACCAGGCAAAATGCTTAGCAACATTTTGTCCATCTTTATAGTCCAATTTCAAGTTTCACCAAAGTTGACTTAGCCTTTCATCCTTTCAGGATCACTAAAATGAGTATCAGTGGAGCACTGGCGTTAATGTAATTGACTAACCCCTTACACTGGAATTACTGGCCAATTGCACCATGAAACCAATCCATGTTGCAAAAAGTGGCTGAGAGGTTGGGGACTGCTGTTTTATACATTTCGTCCCTCTGGAATAAAGAAAATAAGCCTTATTGAAGTGCTAAGTTATAAATCTGTTTGCTGGATGGTGACAGCCAGTTAGCCTGCTATCTTCTTATCCAAATTTATGAAGTGCCCTCAAAATACTAGGTAGTTTTAACCCTTTAGCATTTAATCTGGCTATATCAGGCCCCAGATATTCTACCTGATTTATGTTAAAACTTACCAGATCCAACCTCTCACACATACCCTACAACATCACTCTAAAAATATACAAACACACCACTGAAATCTTGAAGCTACAAGATAATGTGTGATTAATTGAAAACTATGTGAATAAATAAACATTATACCTGACAGATTAATCTAAATGCTAAAGGGTTAAACCTAATAAAAGAAACCATTATTAAGAGCATAGTGATTGAGATAGTAGTTGTGGTTCAAAATCAGTGGCTGATATACGGTGCTCAATTCAGAGCTTTACTGTTTTCAGTTCAGTTAGGACTTTGGTCAACTTTACACTTTTTCCTTGTAGAATTATTCTTGCAAAGATTCAATTCACAAAATAAAAGCTTTATCTCTTAAAAATTTAGCTAAAAGAGGTAAAAAAAAGAGGTAGCAGTGGTAGCGGTGAGGCTGGATAATTATTGCAATAGTAATGATGAGGATAGATAATAATTATTGTAGTCAAGGTGAGAATCAGAAGTTGTTGCTGCAAGTGAGCAGCAGCAACAGCAGCAGTAGTAGTAGTAGTTGTAGACAAATATGATGTTTCTCTTGGTCATTGCCATTACATTAGAACATGTATGTGATATTTGGAGGTAAGATAAACTAAAAAGGATCAAACAAACAAATGCATAAATAAATAAATGAAAACAGCTTGAAATAAAAAATGTAACTTACCCTATATTTTTATTTGAATTTTGAATTTTTTAAAATTATTTTCTTTATTTGCCAAATATATTATTCTTGATGTCAGATTTTTTTATTTATATTTTTATGCTTCTCTTGAAATGACTCAGACGAGCATTTTTGTCAGATCCCATATAAAATAAAGCACAATAAATGTCTAAATGCACAGCTAGCTAGTTTATTTGTATAGCTTTGCTATAAGGATTCACCAAGAATGGGTGAATATGAAGCTTAGAATACTCAAAATAATAAATAATGAAAACCCTCACCAATAATCATCCAGTTAATTTATCACTAGATTTGACATTGCTTATACACGTCAGCTTTTAATGAATTATTTGTATTTTGACAGTCACAAAATTTATAGATTATTGGCTTTGTTACTTATATATAAATTGTGCAAGGTCTGGCCTGGCCTGGCTTGGCTTGGCTTCACCTGGCCTTGTCTAGCTTGGCTTGGAGAGCTTTTGCAACCTCAGATAAGTTAAGATAATATCCTTTACCTTTTATATTTTATTTTCTACTTGTTTCAGTCATTAGACTGTGGCCATGCTGGGGCACCACCTTGAAGAATTTCTTTTAGTCAAATGAATTAATACCAATACTTTACTTTTTTTTAAGCCTGGTACTTATTCTGTCAGTTTCGTTTGTGAAACTGCTAAGTTACAGGGATGTAAACAGACCAACACTGGTTGTTTAGTAGAGGTCAGGGATAAACAAGGGCACAAAGACACACACACGAAATCCGATCCCTTGATGTGAAGACCCGAAAAATACTAACGAGCACGAACAACTTTCACATCAATAGCGATGTAGACCGCCTATACCTAAAACGAAATAAAGGAGGGAGGGGCCTAACATCAATTCAGACTGCCTTTGAATGCCGTGTCATATCTCTC
The DNA here is from genome assembly GCF_046866305.1 of Octopus bimaculoides. Taxonomy (NCBI): domain Eukaryota; kingdom Metazoa; phylum Mollusca; class Cephalopoda; order Octopoda; family Octopodidae; genus Octopus; species Octopus bimaculoides. The sequence continues at coordinate 61,488,967 of NC_142930.1, forward strand.
TGACATCATCTCATAACCACCAAGTGTCGAAGTGCACCCCTTGATGAAGTCTGCAGACATGAGGTAAATACCATCATGAGATTGGGAAGGCAACTACTTGACAAACATTCCCTATTCGATAACCCTGAACTCTTACCCAAAGAAATTGCAAGACTCTACTGTAACATAACATCAGAGGAGAGGATGAATGCATTCCAGCAGAAGACCATGCATGGATACGTTAACAGAAAGCTCCAGGGTGATAACTACATTGACAACCAGAGCAGTCTATCGTGGACAATATATCGGGTCACCAACTCTCACTTTGAAGGGAATGCCTTTGCTATTCAAGAACAAGAAATAGCAACCAAATTCCTAATAAACAAACGGGACAGAGAGGTGGGCAAAGCGCCACAATGTAATAATCGATGCAGACTCTGTGGAATCAGTATTGAAGATATCACCCACATCATTAACAGCTGTCCAAAAATGTCATCACGGTATTACCTACCTATGAGACATGATGTTGTGGCCAAGACACTGTATAATGAAATCCGCCGACAGGATAACCCCGGGGCTAAGGAGATGAAAACCCATAATGAGGTAGAGGCCATTACCACTCACAATATGAAAGAGTATTGGTGGAATATCCCAATAAAAACCTCAATAAAGTGCAGACATAATAGACCGGATATAGTAATCTGGGACAGAGAAGAGAAACTCTGTACAGTAGTAGAAATCAGCTGTCCTGCGGATGTCAACATCCCACTAAAGATTAGAGAAAAAGAGAACAACTACACCGAGCTACTGAGAAATTTGCAGATACTCCACCCAGACTACAAGTTCAGATTCATACCCGTGATTGTTGGGGCATTGGGATATGTAACAAACTGCCTCAACAAAAACCTGGAAAAATTAGGGTTCTCAAAACCTGAAAGAAAAAGGCTGATTAGAAGACTACAGATTCAAGCCATCAATGGAACTGTAAAGATATGTAAAACTTTCCAAAAATTTAGCACATAAATACATATGCATGCATCTAGACATAAAAACGCATCCATAAAACAAACATACAAATCTGCGCATACACTAACACCAAATACTGCACACACACATATATGCACAAATACCTAGATGATGTTGATAAAAATTCCAATGAAGGAGCCTTGAATCTATGTTAGAGTCCGGCTCTTTCTCTATGGACAAGAAATACAGAAATGAAACTGATTGATAATATACATACATACTTATACAGGGTGCAGTGAATAAACTGTTGTCTAAATTATGCAAAAATTAAATAACACTCATTTTAACAGATATATTTACCAAAATTACATAAAAATATCTTGAAATATTAAAGAGTAAATTCATTCAATAAAATCGCCATTGGCTTCAACCATCACCTCCAGATGACTTCAGAATCTCCTGCAACTTTTCTGGACAGTCTCCTTGTTTAACATGGTGAATGCTGCCATAATGCTTGCCTTCAGTTCAACTTTGGTCACTCACTCAACTGCACCGCACACAATAATCAAGGAGTTGCAGTCTGGGGAGTTAGGTGGTGATGTGGCCGTAGAAATTGTCTGACAGCAATGAATGGGTTCTCCTGCTTGTGTGCCATGGTGCAGAGTCCTGTTGCCAGTAGGCCTCCATGCTGAATCTGAGGCCATGTCGGAAGTTAAATGGAGGCATAACGTCGCCAACACTAGTGATCACTCCAAACGCCATGATGTTGACTGGATGTTTGATTTTTATCACTCTTGGTACATGTCCTTAGATTGATTCCCAAACACTCTGAAATGTTTGCATCAGAACTTCCAGCTTGAATGCCAAGCAGTACAGCGTATATTTTTCAAATTTCTGCCAGAGTGAATTGCATCATGGTACTGTTTTTCTCACAGACAGTGCCCAACTGATTCTACTATACTGTATAGGTGACAAAATCAAAAACAACCCATGCACATGCACAAAATTGAAAATATAAAATGGTGACAATTTACCTATTACACACATACAGTGTGTGTGTGTGTGTGTGTGTGTGTGTGTATATATATATATATATATATATATATATATATATATATATATATATATATATTTATATATATATTTTATATATATATATATTTATATATATATATATATATTTATATATATATATATATATATATATATATATATATATATACACACACATATATATATATATAATCCTAAGCGTAGAGTATTATATATCCATCACAGCAAATCTTACCAATCAGTTTGCACTATTGACAGATGTACATCTTTTTCCTGACATGGACTTTTAGATGACTTACGTATACACACACACACACACACACACACACACATACACACACACACACACACACACACACACACACACACACACACATATATATATATGTATGTATGTATGTATGTATGTATGTATGTATGTATGTTGCCTCATCTTCGAAACGCCTAGTTTAGAATAGAGGCAGCTGATGAAGGAAAAGTTTCATAAGTGCCTCGTATGTTTTCCTATGTGTTCATTCCATTGTCCGTAAAAAAAGTCCGTTTTTTTACTTTGTTTATGTTCCCGTTCCTTTTTTGACGTCCTGTACCTGGATATGCATCTATATATACATGTAGATGTAGGTATGTACATATATGTATGTATACATACATATGCTCATATATCATTTGTATTACATATATATACTGTAGGCTTCTTTCAGGTTCTGTCTACCAAATCCACTCAGAAAGCTTTGGTCAGCTTCAGGCTATAGTAGAAAACACTCATCCAGGATACCACACAGTGGAACTGCACCTGGAACCATGTGGTTGGGAAACAAGCTTCTTACCACACAGCCTTGGCTTTGCCTGGTCGAAATCACTAAAAAAAAAAAAATTCTTCAATGTCTCTCTTGAGATGATGAGATTTGTGATGTATCGATGTCACAGCATACAAGGAAGTATTTTGATTTTTGGGCAAACTTTGTGATATATAGAAGTCAAACTATATGAAGTGCGATCTTTCTGTTGAAGGGAACCATTTAACAGTTCTCACTATCAGCCAATGTGATCGAAATGTTAATAAGGAAGAATATGAAGAGAATGGAAATGATATGCAACTGTGTTGCTCATACTAAAGATATTAAGTGAGGTTGGTGATGATAATAGTAATAATGAAGATGGTTGTGGGGGATTGTGGTGGTGGTTGTGGTCATAATTATGGTCATGATCATGGTGGTGGTAGGGTCAGTGGTAGTAGTGGTGAGGGAGGTGGGATAACAGTGGCAGTGGTGTTAGTGATAGCGGTAGTGGTGGTGGTGATGATGTTAGGGATTATGGTGTTAGGGATAATGGTGATGCAAATGCTATCAGTAGGGACCAGTGGTGGTGGTGATGGTGGTGGTAGTGACGGTGATAACGATGATTACGATAACAATGACAATGATGTTTACAATGATGACGATGGTGGTGGTAGTGGTGGTGAAGATGATGCTCACGATCAAGACGATGATGACGACGATGATCATGATGACGATGATGACAATGATAATGTGGTGGTGGTGGTGGTGATGGTGGTGGTGGTGGTGGTAGTGGTGGTGGTAACGATGATGGCGGGGGTGGTAGTGCTGACAACGATGATGACAATGATGGTAATGAGGAAAATGATGGCGATAACGACGATGACAGTCATGGGGGCAGGGTGGTGGTGGCAGTGGCGACGGCGACAACAATAATGAAAATGATGATAAATATAGAATTACTAACATAGCTTCAAGTGAATAAAGTCCCTTTTAGAACCATTTCACAATATTGATTTCTTATGCAAACCAACATTGCTGTAAATCTATAGAGGAGACTTTTCAATGTTTATGCATTTCTCAAGAGATTTAGCAATGTAAGTAAAGTGGTATAACTACAACTAGGAATTTAAACTTGGTTGAACACTCAGTTTATTGTGAACTTACCTCTTCAATACTCACCGTTTTCTAGTTCATAATATTATTTTCTCATGTGGGTACAAAACCACAAATGGCTACATGATAGCAAAATCAGTTACTATCATAATTTTGTATGCTTTGATGTGATGCATGATACAGTTCATCTCAGTCTGTTTAACTCAAGGATTCCCAAAGTAAGTATTATAACTTAACCCAAAGAAGCATTTGAATAATGAAATATACTTTATAGGAGTATGTTGACTGAGTTTATCTTAGTCAGTGAATGGTACATATTTAATCAGTATCTATAGGATTTGAACTCAGAATACCAAATGATATAGGTAAAACCAAACAAGGTACTTCCCAGCATGCACTCTGTCATCCTTTTGCAATTCACAAGATGATTTCTCTTATAGATACGCAGTACAACATCATAAATCTAGAGGAGAATAATATTGTTGAGGCAATCCTATTATATAAATGGTACTTATTGTACAGACCCTTGAGGAATTATAGAAAAAATTCCCTCAGGTGAGGATTGAACTCACAATTTGGTGGGTCATAACTTAATACTGTAAGGCATTATGTATAATGCACTAACATTTCAGTACCTCCAATTCTCTCAGCATATTGGTTATGCATCTATAGTACACAATATTTTTAAAAAATTTTAATATAATTCCTAACAATATTTAATATCATAAGATTTTTTCATAAATTTTAACAACAAAATCATATATGGAACCCCAATAGTCATATGGAATCTGGTTGAGAACAACTGGTCTAATACTATACTAAATGGGGTTTCTTAACCTGCTAGAAATAGTAACCAAATCTCTTAGAGATTACACATTGCTGTCTTTAAAAAAAGAAAGGAGGCATTGCACAATGTAATGCTAAGATATATCATGTGAAAGAAAAAGATAGGATGGTCATGGTGGGAGGAAACAGTCACCATAAGTCAACTTGATCAGGCTGAGCTTGGGCTACACAGTGATATCAACAACTTCCATCAATGGTCCAACAATATTTTCCTTTCCAATCTCAATGTTTTTTTCCCCACTAATTGTACTGTTGAGGTTAAGGAATCAGAGTACGACTTTCTAAATTTGTATTTTGTCATTTGATATCAAGATCTGTTTTAGTCATAATGCTATAATCTGTTGACAGAATTAATTGATTCAGACAGTTTAGGTTCTTCAGTTTAATGATTTCTGAGGGGGATATTATATCCTGTATTAAAAGGTATTTAGGGGTTGCCTAGATATGATTTACACTTGGAGTATTTCCGTAAGGAACAAAAGTTAGTAAGGAACAGTTAATTGCAAGAGCACAGATTTGCTAAGTAGATAGCAGTTTACACTTGAAAAAGATAAATTTTGATTAGGATACTTTCAAATCAACAATAGACACAAGAGTGGCTGTGTGGTGTGAAGTTTGCATCCCAACCACATGGTTCTGAGTTCAGTCTCACTGCATGTCATCTTAGTTAAGTGCCTTCTACTATAGCCTCACACCAAGTAAAGCCTTGTTAGTGGATTTGGTAAACAGAAACCAAAAGGAGCTTATTGTGTGTGTGTGTGTGTGTGTGTGTGTGTGTGTGCACGCGCGCGTGTGTGTGTGTGTGTCATTGTGTCTGCGTTTGTCCTCCACCACCATTTGATAACCAGTGTTAATGCGTTTATGTCTCCATAACACTTAGCAGTTCACCAACAGAGACTGATAGAAGTACGAGACTTTAAAAAAAATAATAATAATTACTGGGGTCAATCCATTCAACTAAAATTCTTCAAAGCAGTGCCCCAGCATAGCCACAGCCTAATTACTGAAACAAATTAAAGATAAAAGAAAGCTGGATGCTTTATTAGATTTCATCAAGCTGATGGCTTTGTCACAGATACAGACTGATAATGGAAGTGAACTGGCCTACACTGAGTGCATCACATCTCTTAGACTGAGAATTAATCCTTATGGGAATAGCAGAAGATGTCAGAGATAAGGAGTGAAAGAGGATGTTGTGTTGTGCAGTTTGATAGATCTGCAAAAAAAGGAGTGTAGGACCAATTTTTCTAAATAATGCTGTGGAGTAGAGGGCACAGGAGATGAGTTGCAGAAACCATAGAAAAGATGAACAGAAAGAGTTTAAGTCGCTGGTTTAGATGAAAACAGTTATCATACACATTTTCAGTTGGTTAGTTTATAAAGTGTTTTCTAGGCTGTGAAAACATTTTCTTTTAAAAAAATTGATAAGTAGATATCCAAATATTCAAAATAATCAAAAATATATCATCTATGTTATCTTTAAGGGAGAAAAAATCGATTAAAAAAACATTAAAAATATATTTTAAAAATATTAAAAACAATTGAAATTTGATAAATATCAAAATGAAATTTAGTCACAATGTCAAATATTGCTATATGAGACAACCATTTTAATAAATAAATAGTTGCTGGAGGGAAAGGAATTAAATTTAGATGGATTTCTTTGTCAAATAAATTCCAAACTTAATATTGTTGCATTATTAAAATATAAGATAGACTAATGGAGATGGCTTAGGCAGTACAGAGCAGGACTTGCTACATTACTGCTGTACTTGAGAAAACCTATTATATATACAGTGGTAGCCATCTGCATTTTATTTGTTTGGGTTCTTTTATCGGGGGGTTACATTAACCACCACCTTATATTTCTAGGAGAGAGATAGAGTTGGTTAAATCAACCCCAGTGTATGTCAGTAAATAAAATGAGCCAATGAGAGACTGTTGCATGGTTACTTGACCTGCTAAAAACACCAACTAGATCTCCCTTAAATCATACTTTATTGTCTTAAAAGTGGTACGTCAGATTTGACAATATAGTTCTAAATATGCAAAAATATAGAAATTGTCACAGATGGTCTGTTTAATTAAAACTGACCCAGGTCAAAACAACAACAGCAGAAAATGAAAAAAAAAAAAACCAAAATAAAAAGAAACAGAGTGCAAAGAAACAAGGAGGGCTTGTCATTGGTAAAAATCATCTCACAAATATTGAAAATTTGTATGCTCTCATGGAGAAACACAAAATCCAATATTTCAGACGAAGCCCTTTTTCATTGAGAAAGCAATAATGAGAAAAAAACCCAGCCTTGTCAAAATGATTGCATCTTCACTATAGTATATAGACTTATTTATGTTCCAGTATACTCTTTGGTGAAGGCACATGGCTCAGTGGTTAGAGTGTCGGGCTTGCAATTATGAGGTAGTGAGTTTGATTCCTGGACCAAGCTGTGTGTTGTGTCCTTCACCAAGATACTTTATTTCATGCTGTTCCAGTTCACTCAGCTGTAGAAATGAGTTGCAACATCACTGGTGCCAAGCTGTATCAGCCTTTGCCTTTCCTTTCAATAACATCAGTGGTGTGGAGAGGTGTGGCTGGTATGCATGGGCAACTGCTTGTTTTTCATAAACAACCTTGTCCAGATTTGTGCCTTGTGGGGAGAACTTTCTCGGTGCAATTACCCTTTTCTATCCGTTTCCTTGCTTTACTTGAGAGCTTGTATTGATGCAAGATAACCCTGAATCCTGGAATTGCATCATGAAGATATATTTGCTATAATGCCTTTTGATTAATTCAGTCGTTCTCAACCATTTTTTCCCTATGAATTCCTTTGATTCCTATTTTACTCAACTGAAGGGCATCCAGCCATAGAAACTCTGCCAAATCAGATTGGAGCCTGGTGTAGCCATCTGGTTTCACCAGTCCTCAGACAAATCGTCCAACCCATGCTAGCATGAAAAACGGATGTCAAACGACGATGATGATGATGATGATGGTCACCGCCGTGTTTAAAAAATCTCATTATATTAAATATTATTATAGGCGCAGGAGTGACTGTGTGGTAAGTAGCTTGCTTACCAACCACATGGTTCCAGGTTCAGTCCCACTGTGTAGCACCTTGGGCAAGTGTCTTCTACTATAGCCTCGGGCTGACCAAAGCCTTGTGAGTGGATTTAGAAGATGAAAACTGAAAAAAACCTGTCGTGTATATGTATCATCATCATCATCATCATTGTTTAACGTCTGCTTTCCATGCTAGCATGGGTTGGACGATTTGACTGAGGACTGGTGAAACCGGATGGCAACACCAGGCTCCAATCTAATTTGGCAGAGTTTCTACAGCTGGATGCCCTTCCTAACGCCAACCACTCAGAGAGTGTAGTGGGTGTTATATATATATATATATATATGTGTGTGTGTGTGTGTGTGTGTGTGTGTGTGTGTGTGTGTGTGTGTGTGTGTGTATCTGTGTTTGTCCCCCGAACATCGCTTGACAACTGATGCTGGTGTGTTTACGTCACTGTAACTTAGCAGTTCGGCATAAGAGACCGATAGAATAAGTACTAGGCTTACAAAGAATAAGTCCTGGGGTCGAATTGCTTGACTAAAGGCAGTGCTCCAGCATGGCTGCAGTCAAATGACTGAAACAAGTAAAAAAAAAATTATATTTAAAAAACTTTTTTAAATATTGTGAATTGTTGATGCATAACCAATTTATTATTCATAAGCTTTAACAACTCCAAGTTTCATAGGGAACCCCAATGGTCATATGGAAACCGGATGAGAACCACTAATCTAAAGCTATACAAAACGAGGTTTCTTAACCTGCTAGAAATAGTGACCAAATCTCTTAGAGATTACACATTGTTATCTTTAAAAAAAAGGAAGGAGGCATTGCACAATGTAGTGCTAAGATATATTATGTGAGAGAAAAAGATAGGATGGTCATGGTGGGAGGAAACAGTCACCATAAGTCAACTTGATCAGGCTGAGCTTGGGCTACACAGTGATATCAACAACTTCCACCAATGGTCCAACAATTTTTTTCCTTTCCAATCTCAATATTTTTTTTTTTTTCATTAATCTGTTAGGTAAATAAGACAAAAAGTAGAAAATTCTATTCTAAAGTGTCACACACAAGGCCTGAAACTGGAACCATACTGAGAAGTTAACTTCTTTCCACACAGCCATGCCTGCACCTACAGCCCCAACTGTGCCTATATATATGTATGTGTGTGTGTGCGTGCATGTGTGTGTGCATGTGTGTGTGTGCGTGTGTGTGTGCATGTGTGTGTGTGTGCGTGTGTGTGTGCGTGCGTGTGTGTGTGTGTGTGTGTGTGTGTGTGTGTGTGTGTGTGTGTGTGTGTGTGCATACATGCATACATACAAACAAAAATACTCTATTGTTGACGTCGAAATTCTAATGAATGAATCTTGAATCTAGGTTAGAAACTGGCTCTTTCTCTATTGGCAAGAAATCTTGACATAAAACTGAACATTGACATACGTACACACATATATGCATACATATGTATGTGTGTGTGTGTGTGTGTATATATATATATATATATATATATACACACACACATACACACACACACACGCACACACACACATATATGTATTTATATACAAACATATATATAATATACATATATATATGTATATGTATGTATATAAAATTATAATTAAGGGTATCTAAGAGATACTATGCTAGAAATAGCAGCCAAAACTTGACTCTAAAGCCACATTAAATGTTCATACAGCACCAGGAGAGAAGACAAAGAGACAAAATAAACTAGCAAAAACATTACTGGATAATTTCAGATCCCGGATTTCTGGCTCTGCATAAGAAATGCTTTGCTTTCATCAGTAGAATATATGCAGATAGCACATAAATACAAATATATATATATATATATATATATATATACGTACAACATACGAATACTTACATATATGAGCGTATACATACATATATATGCACGTATGCACACGACCAGTTTAAATGTATGTATATAGGTGTGTATGTATGTCATTGTTCAGTTTCATTTCAAGATTTCTTGCCAATAGAGAAAGATCCGGTTTCTAACCTAGATCCAAGGCTTATTCATTGGGATTTCAACATGAACAATAAGGTATTTTTGTTTATTTGTATGTATGTTGGCACTCCGTCGCTTACGACGTCGAGGGTTCCAGTTGATCCAATCAACAGATCAGCCTGCTCGTGAAATTAACGTGCAAGGGGCTGAGCATTCCACAGACACGTGTACCCTTAATGTAATTCTCGGGGATATTCAGCGTGACATAGTGTGACAAGGTTGACCCTTTGAATTACAGGCACTACAGAAACAGGAAGTAAGAGTGAGAGAAAGTTTTGGTGAAAGAGTACAGCAGGGTTCGCCACCATCCCCTACCGGAACCTTGTGGAGCTTTAGGTGTTTTCGCTCAATAAACACTCACAACGCCCGGTCTGGGAATCAAAACCGCGACCCTATGACCGCGAGTCCGCTGCCCTAACCACTGGGCCATTGCGCCTCCTGTTTGTATGTATGTATATATGTATGCACACACACATGCACACACACACAAACATGACAGATTTCTCTCAATTTTATCTACAAAATCTAATCACAAGGCATTGGTTAACCTGGAGTTATAGTAGAGGACACTTGTCCAAGGTGCCATGCTGTAGGACTGAACCTGTAAAATGTGGCTGAGAAGCAAACTTCTTAACCACACAGCCATGCCTGCAACTATTAAATAATAATTTCAAATTTTGCTACAAGGCCAGCCAGCTCAGGCCAAGGGATAAGTCAATTACATTGACTCCAGTATTCAACTGGTACATGTTTTATCAATCCTGGAGTGATGAAAGGCAAAGTTGACCTCGGTAGAATATGAACTCAGAACATAAAGACAGACAAAATGCCAAGAAGTATTTTGCTCATCACATTAACAATTTTGTCAGCTCACCACTTAACTGCACCAATTAAATATTAATAAAAGGAAACAAAAGTGAGGAAGAAATTACATACAATAACAAATATACAAAGACAAAAATATTATTATGAAATAAAAATAAAAAATTGGAAACACCTTTTAAAGGATAAAAAAACTTCTGCAGAAGCCCCACCACTGAAATTTGTTTAATCAAATATTATTGTTACAACTATAGTCTAACTACAAAACAGTTGTAGCAGTTAGCAGATTTATTCTCTCTCTCTCTCTCTCTCTCTCATGCTAGATGCCACCTTTTTTATTATTATATACTATCTTTAGTAGCTACCTGATTTTGGTGTCTAGCAGACACAAACACACATAGTACAACTGTATATACAATTGATTTTTACAATATAAGCAGAATATATGTGTAAATATTTAAAATGTAAGATTGTTGTTGTTTAGTTTCAGATTAACCTTGATCAAACAGAATTATGGTAAAAAACGTTCCAGTTATGACAATCCTGCAATTTTAGAGATATTAACCCTTTAGTGTTAAGATTATTCTATAATATGTAATACCTATTTATTCACATCGTTTTGAATTAGTCAAGTATTATCTTGAAGCTTTGAGATTTCAATGATGTGATTGTTTAGTTTTAGAATGACATTGTAGGGTAGGTGCGAGAAGCTAGATCTGGCCAGTTTGAACATAAAATGGGTAACATATTTGGGTTGGATATGGTCAGATTGAATGCTAAAGGGTCAAGTCTATTTAATATATGTTTTCATTGTTTATGTGCGTAAGGTGTGATTTGAAGATATTTGGCTACAATTTGTAGCAGGTCAGGTGACCACAAAGATTCTCCCACACTAGCTCCGACTAGGATCAGAGCTGTTTAAAGGCATGGGCACACTGAGCAGTTACCCAGGGTCCCTCACAGGTGTTGGAGGTCAATTCTGATCTATGTACTTTGCAGCTTGCTGTTAATAAAAAAAATACTAAAGGGTTCTGTTGTGTCGACGCCCCCAAGCGAAGAAGTAGGCTCAACCACGACATATAAACAGAGGTAGTCTGACCGTGGTAGCAGTTGACTGACAGTTGACTGACTGTTGAGCAGCCGTCATGTAGCGGTTGAGCAGAGATCATCCGAAGGTGCTAGATAGCAGTAGCTTGAGACATAAGAGGTTCAGTGTATTGATTTGCCCGAGGGGCCTAGAAAGCTGCTATGACAGTCTTGACTGGGATTTGAGGTTTATTATCTGATATGTTGCAAGATTAACCTTCTAAGAAACATTTTTGCTTTGGTCTTGAAGTAAGTAGCATCCTCCTCTTTGCTTTGTACCAACGTTATCGATAATACATAGCATGAGTAGGGTAGCAAGCTGGCAGAATCATTAGCACACTGGGCAAAATGCTTAGCAATATTTTGTCTGTCTTTACATTCTGAATTCAAATTCTGTCAAGGTCGACTTTACCTTTCATCTTTTCAGGATTGATAAAATAAGTAAGAGTTATGCAATGGGGTTAATGTCATCAACTTACCACCTACCCTGGAATTGCTGGCTTTGTGCCAAAATTTGAAATACATATAATGCATGAGTATATAGTAGAGACAATACCAAATTTTGGCATAAGCTCAACAAGTGAAAGCTTAGGGCCTTAACCAAGTCTAAATCCAACAGTAAGTTAAGGTGCAGCATTTCTTTCTATTAACTTGTGGAAAAAGACAGAGCAATATTCATAAGCTTTGCAGGCTCTCCTAGACGGATGATATTGATGTGGTTGATATTCAGTTTGAACATCTGTAGGTTGATATCAGAAAAAAAAATTATATAATTAGAGGAGTAGATTTTCCAACTGAAGCTCTGAAGAAGAACAGGTGGACAGAGTATTTAGCAGATGTGCTGAGGTATAAGTACAAAGTAGTGATGACAAGAGAAAGAGATAAGAGTCAAGGCTGTCTTAACATTATTATAACTTCCCACTTCACCTCTCAACTAAGCAATGCACAAAGGCCACTACAAGCACATTATCACCATCATCCTTTAACATCCGGTTTTCCATGCTGGCAAGCTGCAGATCTGTACTAGGCTTCAGTCTGATTTGGCTTGGTTTCTACAGCTGGATGCCCTTCCTAGTACCAACCATTTTACAGAGTGCGCTGGGTGCTTCCTTTAACATGGACCATCATAGGTGCTTTTGATATGGACCAGCATGGAT
>NC_142930.1:61506867-61514367 GCF_046866305.1 Octopus bimaculoides
AGGTGGATGTAGAGGTAAGTGCACTGAGTGAAAACAGTATGACTGATGATTAGAAGTAGGGAAAGAAAGGCACGTGGCTTAATGGTTAGGGTATTCAGCTCTTGATTGCAAGGTTGTGAGTTCAATTTCTGGCGTCAAGTTGAGCAAGACACTTTATTTCATATTGCTTTAGTCCACTCAGCTGGCAAAAATTAGTAGTACCTGTATATCAAAAGGCCAGCCTTGTCACACTCTGTGTCATGCTGAATCTCCCTGGGAACAATGTTAAGGGTACACATGTCTGCAAAGTGTTCAGCCACTTCCACATTAATTTCATGAGCAGGTTGTTCCGTTGATCAGATCAACTGGAACCCACATTGTCATAACCAATGGAGTGACAGTTTAGAGATAGGGAATGAGTTGGACACAGAGAATATCAGTCTAGAAGTGGAGAAGTAAGGGAAATAGGGTAATATAGAAGATCGTGAGCAGACACAAACCAAACAGAGGGACCAGCCATTCAAGTTGGCCGCAGTATGATAGATAAACTTATTAAGGAAATGAAGATAGGAAATGTGTCTAATTGATAAGGATTTACAACTAAAATGCTTTTAAAATGTTTGGTAGAATAAGATTTGGGTTGTCATGCAAATTGTCATTCAGGTAGTATAAGTAGGTGCCATACCTAATGATTGCCATGGCAACAATCATTGTCAACAGCAACAAAGGCAAAGGAGATGCATGAGAGAGAAGAAATTGCAAAGTTATCAAAATGATGCACCAGATTATGGAAGTCAGTGAAAAAACGTATATTATATAAACAATTCTCATTTTCTAATTTTTTTCTATATATTTTCCATAAAATTCAGATAAAGTACTGCAAGTCATGAAATTTCGTATATGAACATATCTATGTAAACAATGCAATCAAAGATAGGAAAAATAGGTAATGGGTGTACATGCATATTTCAGAAGTTGTTGCTCTTTCATCAGCATGACATCCAACGCATCAACTATCCATGAACACATTGCTTAAATACCCACTAAGTTTAGAGGTGTAACACAATTGGATAGTCCAATTTACATGTTAAACATAATACTGGCAACTGGTATGTAAATATTGCTGGCAAGGACACAGTATTTCGTTTTGCAACCATAATACATTAGAGGTTTATAAGTCAATATTGGTTCTTACTTTTGTGTTAGCAATGCAATGTTCTCATTTCTCTACAGATTTTCTATTATAGAATTCAGACGCAACATTGCAAGTTACGACATCATATACAAATACATCGATGTAAACAACGCAATCAAAGAAAGAAAAGATAGGTAATGAGTGTATATACCTATTTCAAGAGTTCTTGCTCTTTCATCAGCAACACATCCAATCCATCGACTATCCACAAACGCATTCCTTAAATATCCACTAAGATTAGCAGTGTAACACTACTGATAGAAAAATTTACATATTAAACACATTCCTGGTGACTAGTATATATTAATTGCAGGCAATTTACATACCCATTTCTATGAATATGCTTAATATGTAAATTGGTCTATCCAACAATGTTACATGGCTGAACTTCATGGGTTTTTAAGCAATGTGTTTGTGGGTAGTTAATGTGTTGGATGTGCTACTGATGACAGAGCAATAATTCTTGAAATATGCATATACACCCATTACCTATTTTTTCTATTGTCAATCGCATTATTTACAGAGACATATTTGTATATGAAATGTCTTTACTTGCAGTGTTAGCTCAGAATTCTGTATGAAATCTATAGAGGAGATAAACTTTAAAATGAGAATATGACACCGATAACACAGAAAGTAAGTTACAATATTCACTTGTAAACCTTTATTATACTTGGTAGTATATGATGGTTGTATTATGGCTGCAAAACTAAATATTGTGTCCTTACTAACAATTAATAAATGTAAACAATTAGGGATACACACACACACACACACACACGCACACACAAAAGATGCATTCCAGAAGTTTTGAGACCTTTTTCAAAAGAGATTAATTTCAAACAAAATTCTCATTTCCTTCAAGGTAGGATCTTCTGACCTCAATGCACTTGTAGCACTCCAGCCACTTTGTGAATGTCTCATGGAAGTCCACCACTACCACCAACACCACCACCACAGTGAAGGTGTCCAGGACTCTTGTCATAGCCTCCTTCATCTTTTCCTTTAGCTTGGAGAGCAGCCAAAAATCATAGGAAGCAAAGTTTGGACTGAAGGGAAGGTGAAAGACAGCTTTGATGCCCATCCCTGTCAACTAGTTACCAGAATGGAATCGTGAACTGATGCATTGTTCTGGTGCAGGTACTCTGGCTTTTTGCAACAAAATCTTTTCCTGGACTCCCTCAAAACCTACACAAAATACTTTTTGCTGAACATTTAGCCAGATGGAATTCAGAAGACGTAGATGATGCTCTTGCTGTTGAAAAAGTGGATCATCATGTGATTCTCGGTGAACTTGTTTTGCCTGACCTCTCATGCTTGTGGAAAACAAATGCTCAGCTCATACAAGCTAATCCATAAGTAGTCTAGAGCATTTCATAAGTTTCCACATCATTTTTTTCTCAGTTTGATGCAAAAGCTTTATTAGCAAGCTTCCAAATTGTCTTCATGTACCGATTACAATCCACAAATTAGTTAGATGTGCTCAGTAGGGTAAGTGCAAAGTACTGTTACAGCTGTCTCCTTCAATCTGGAATAACAAAAGTTGGCAGGTCAGCTTATTAGATCTATAGAATGATATACTAAAATTACATTAATGTAAGGTAGTTATATCTGCTTGTCTAAAAATGTCTCTAAACTTCTAGAATGCATCCTGTGTATATGTATGTATTATATATATATGTATATATGTATATATGTATATACATATTGATGTGTGTATATATATATATATATATATATATATATATATATATATATTGAACAATGAAAACGAGGGTTCAACATCTCATTGATGGATGAATATTCTTTATTTGCAGCCTAACAAGGCAACCAGTAGTTTCATGTGGTGTGATCTTCACAATTATTCAAGCATCTTACATTGGAGTTTTGAAGATCTCTTCATTTGAAATCATTAATTATTGGTTGCCTTGTTCATTACCCCACAAATAATATATATATATATATATATATATATATATATATCACAGAGGACTTTGTTAGAATAGTGTGATTTTCATTTTATCGCCAATGTTTGCATCCTTTCTTGGTGTGTATTGGTGAAAATATACATGTCTGTAATTGGTGCTCACATGTTTTCATTTTACCAAATGTCATTCAGAAACTATGACAGTAGACACTTGCCCAAGATCTCACATTGTTGAATCAACTCTAAAACCACATGGCTGTGGAGCATACTTTTTAAACAGATAACCACATGTGGACCCAAGCCTGAAAAGACAGGTTGGTCATTACTCGAGTGCCTTTAGTCATGTCTGCTTGACCAGGACAAATTTGGAGCTAATTTTAACTGTAGGTAAATTGGTAATGAATGATGCAAGGATGATGAAAAAGCAAATAACTATAAGAAGAATTGATTCTTTTAACATTACAGCATTTAAACCAGCCATATCTGGCCCAAATATTCTATCATTTTTTTTTTACATTCAAACTGACCAGATCTAGTCTCTCATGCCTACCCTACAATGTCATTCTCAAAATATAAAATCACATCATTGGTATCTTGAAGCTACAAGATAATACATGGTTAATTCAAAACAATGTGAATAAACAAGCATTACATTTGACAGAGTAATCTGAATGGTAAAGGGTATTCATTTTTAGCTGATTAGAGCTATATTTTTTTATGGACACATCAACCAAAACTAAGATTTAAAATGAAATGTTAGATGAAAGTATGTAGGAATAATAATAACTTCTTCGTGCATATCTTTTCACTAAAGCAGTGTTTCCCAACCTGTGGTCCATGAACTAAATTTAATATTTCATTTATATACATAAGGATAAGAATATCCTGGAGTTTGTGGGAAAACTCATTTAAATAAAAGGGATCCTTGGTAGTGAAAAGGTTGGGAACCACAGCATGAAAGCAATGACTGAGATAATCATATCCAACAATTAATACCATTACTATAGTTTCTGAGTTGACTCTTGTAGGTAGTTATTTCTCTACTATAGCATGTTTATTTATGAATATCTGATTAAAAAGAGAATGCCCAATATATATCCCCCATTGTTATGATACTAGGTTTGTCATCAAGTCAATAGTACTAGTAGCATTTAACTGGTATTCATCAGATAGATTTCCCAAAAGTCTAGTAATGGTTTAAAGATGAATTTGGGAAGATCCATGAGAACGAAGTCTTCTATGATGTATATTGCTTTCACTTCAATTTTGTCCAGTATCTTCAGGCAGACTGAAGATTTACTTTCATGTCTGAAATTCTAATTTATTAACACATTCTACCAGAGCAGTCATGCATAAAAAAAAATATTAGTAATCAACACTGCTAAAATATGAAAGAAAAAATTTCATTTATCGTAACTAACTGAACAACTGTTGGGTTGGTGGTACTATAACAGAAAAAAGATGGAAAGCAATAAAATACGATGAAATTCAATACAAAAGTCGTTGCTTATTTTGTTTTTATTGATTAGAAATATTCAAAAAATTGCTTTGTAAGAGTTGATTAAAAACAATAACGCAGCGAAGGTTAAAAAATAAATAAATAAGAACAAACGCACTAAAACATTTCTCACTAATAAATAGTTGGCCACAAATATATAAGAATTTTCATCTTATGAAAAGGGAACTACTACATTAGATTGTCTGTACTGCTGTGTAAATGTAAATTTGAGATATAAAGATATAATTGCATGCCAACAAGTGATCAAGTTGAGTTGAAAATTTTCATGAGTGATGGTAATGGTAGTGGTATTCAGATGTACTTTCTGAAATCAGCTCTCTTAACCATTAGAAGTTCCTAAAGGAATCATCTCTAAAAAAATAATATAGCTATATTTTTATTTTTGGTGGGGTGAGGGGTGTTTTTTGGTTGTTGGTGTTTTTTTCCTTCTGCGTTCTCATCTAAGCAAGTTTTGTTTAATTTTATACTCCAGAGAAGAAGAACAGTGGTTATCACCTGCATGAATAATCATGGAAAGAAAGTGTGTTATAACTGAGGTCAGTGACATTGATTTTGTGTTGCAAGGGTTAAAGTTTAATAATTAATGGAAGCACATGCCAAGGCAGTAAGTTTCAGTTCAATGGAGTGAAAACTGTGCAAAATACTTTAAGTGGCATTTAGAAAGAGAGAAAATGAAAAACTGTTGAGTGGCAAGTTTGGCACAGAAAATAGTTTATATAAGCAAAATCAGAAGACACAGGGTTACTGTAACACAGTACAGTAACCATATAAAGAGCACTGATGAATTAATAGTCAATGACTAAAAGTACTTTGTAATAATGGTTTTTACCTGTCACATGTGTATTTTGATCATATGTATAATCTAATATTTAGTTGATGGTAGCTCAAAGATGACAACAAAACAATCAGTGTTCCTGAAGGTAATGTCCACGCTCCACCCATTATGGGAGTAATATTATTTTGGTGAAATGTAAGGCAGTGAACTGGCAGAATCTTTAGCATGCTGGGCGAAATGCTTAGTGGCGTTTCATCTGCTTTTATATTCTGTGTACAAACTCCATCGAGGTTGACTTTGCCTTTCATCTTTTGTGGGTTAAGACAAGAACCAGTTAAGCACTGGGGTCATTGTAATCAACTTACCCCCATCCTGAACTCGCTGGCTTTGTGCCAAAATTTGAAATCAGCATTTCAGTGGGTTACTTCAGCATATAACATAAGTAAGTCGCAGGTGAATAAATCTTGCAATAAAGTTTAAGCAAACTTCTTTTCTGTAATACATGTTCGTATGTATGTTCAAGATTTCTTGCCAATAGAGGAAAAGCTCCTTCATTGTAATTTCAACAGCGCTAACACAGTATTTTTGTAAGTACGTATGTATGTATGCATGTATGTATGTATGTATGTATGTATGAACGTATGTATGTGTATGTGTATATGTATGTATGTATGTATGTATGCATGCATGTATATGCGCAGATTTGTATGTTTTGTTTTATGTATATATTCTCATGCATATAGTTGCATGTCTAGACATGCTCATATGTACTTAAATGATAAACTTCTGGAAAGTGTTACTTACATAAAAGGACACATTGGATAATGTAACCTTACTCTTTACTCTTTTACTCTTTTACTTGTTTTCAGTCATTTTGACTGTGGCCATGCTGAAGCACCACCTTTTAGTCGAGCAAATCGACCCCAGGACTTATTCTTTATAAGCCTAGTACTTATTCTATCGGTCTCTTTTGCCGAACCGCTAAGTTACAGGGACATAAACACACAAGCATCGGTTGTCAAGCGATGTTAGGGGGACAAACACAGACACACAAACATAGACACACACACATATATATATACATATATACGACGGGCTTCTTTCAGTTTCCGTCTACCAAATCCACTCACAAGGCTTTGGTCAGCCCGAGGCTATAGTAGAAGACACTTGCCCAAGGTGCCACACAGTGGGATTGAACCTGGAACCATGTGGTTGGTAAGCAAGCTACTTACCACACAGCCACTCCTGCGCCTATACGTATACAAAAAGTTTACTGATGATCTAAACAGACCTATACATTCAAGTATAGGTTTATTTGATCAAAGTTGACTTTGGGTTCTATAAAAACGATTTTGAAAATCAAGTCCTTCACTAAAATATATTTCCAATTTTTGATTTTGTCCATTAATCATTGACCTTACTTGAACTACATAACCATAATATGAATGTGTGTGTGTACATGTGTGTGTGTGTGTGTGTAAGTGTGTATGTGTGTGTGTGTGTGTGTGTGTGTATGTGTGTGGCAGAGTAAGCATTCATATATAGCCGTATCTGTACCTATATACATCTGTGCATCTGTGTATGTGTATGTGTGATTGTGTGTGTATTAAAGTCAGCATATACATGTATATATATATATGTACATTTGTGTCTATATACATGTGTGATAAATATGTTTGTGTGTATTTGTGTGTGTGCATGTATATGTGTGTGTGTGTGTGTGTGTGTGTGTATATATACATATATATATATATATATATATATATATATATATATATATATATATATATATATATATATATATATATATATATATATATATATATATATATATATATGTATGTATGTATGTATGTATATATAGGCTTCAAAACTATATTGTTAATCTATACTTAATGTTCCTTTAACTGGTACTGAAAGAGGAATGTACAAACACACATATAAAATACATGCCAATAATTAAATCCCACTAATATACATACATGTACATGAATAGATCTGCATGTACATGCACTCACACATGTGATAAGTGTGTGTGAGTGTGTGTATATGTGTGTGTGTGTATGTGTGTGTGGGTGCATGTGTGCATGTGTGTGTGCATGTGT
>NC_142930.1:61516867-61571867 GCF_046866305.1 Octopus bimaculoides
ACAAATCACAGTTAATGTGTTACACAAATATAATGTGTAAATAACCTGACAAAGTTACCAACATAAAATATGCACGATTACATATTTAGATTTATTTTAAAGTATTTGACAAACTTAATAGTCAAAATCTGTGTCTGAAACTGAAGGTCTAAAGAATTTGAAGGAAACCTTAGCTTTAAATTGACTGATCCTTCTTGAACAGATTAAAAAGGTGATAGTTATAGATAAGGAGTAAAAGCTCATAGATGCCTGATCAAAATAAGCCAACAAAATCCTGAATTCTTCCCTCTTCGTTTTGCTTTATATCATTAACATATATTCTAAGTTCAAATGCAGTTGAAGTCAACTTTACTTTTCATCCTTTCAGGGTTAATATAATATAAGTACCAGTTGAGTATGGTGAGGAGTCAATGTAATTGACTTACCACTAAAATTGCTGGCCTTGTGTCAAACTTTGAAACCATATTGGTTTCGAATTTTGGAACAAGGCTAGAAATTTTGGGGAAGGGACTAAGTCAATTAGGTCAACCCCAGAACTCAACAGGTACTTGTTTTATCAACCCCAAAAGATGAAAGGCAAAGTAAACCTTGGCGAATTTGAACTCGGAATATAAAGATGGATGAAATACCATTAAGCATTTTGTCTGGTGTGATAACAATTCAGCCAACACACCAACCAAAACTTTGAAACCATATTAATAATAGTTTGTTCTAACAGAACATCCATGTCTAAGTGGAAATAGATATTACATCTTGGTACTGATATTGCCTCTGTCGCTAATATATATGTATATATATATATATATATATATATATATATATATATATATATATATATATATATATATACATATACATATATATATATTTAACAAGCTCACTGGCTAATTGCAGTACCAGTGCCTGTTCTGGCACTGTTATTCTATATATCACTGGCAGGGAGATTAATACTGCCTCTGTTGCTGATATATATATTTTTTAAAACCCAATGGCTATTTGTAGCACCAGTGCTTGATCTGGCACCGTTATTCTATATATCACTGGCAGGGAGATGAGCCGCTGCTATCTCTAGCAATTGAGCATCCATCATTGATAAGACCAAGGAAAGTCAATTCATGTGATCTGGTGGTCTTGGCACTGGAGGTAGCAGGGACTTATCTCCCTGCCAGTGGTATTAATGAAAGAGCATTTCACATTGAAAGCCAATATGAGAGTTTCTCTTATGGTATCTACCACAGAACATTTTGTTCTAACAGAACATCCACATTTAAGTG
This sequence comes from Octopus bimaculoides, assembly GCF_046866305.1. NCBI lineage: Eukaryota > Metazoa > Mollusca > Cephalopoda > Octopoda > Octopodidae > Octopus > Octopus bimaculoides. The sequence continues at coordinate 61,518,142 of NC_142930.1, forward strand.
AGGATAGATAATACTGATTCTGTTGCTAATATATATTTCTTAACATATTAATAACAACCCACCAAATATGATTACTTGTACATCAACAACAACTATTTCATACTAAAAATTCTTGGATGATCTGACTGCATAGAAATAAAAATTCAGTCAATAAAATGAAAGTAGAAAATGTCAAATCATGTCAGCAAATACATTCTTTATTTTGAGTAGATAAGCCTACAAGAGCTACACTCTTTTATCGTAATCTTGGTAATAATATATTTTCTTTTAGATCTCTGACATCCCCAAGGAAGAAGGATTACAATTAACTAACACTGGTTAATTTCCAATTTATCAAAAACACAGAAAGACATACATTTTTATGTCAGTAAAATAAGCAATATTCATAAAACATTATTCTTTCAATCATATTCAGTATCTCATTAATTAAGCTGTCTAATATAACTAGTTATAAAGTCATGAAATAATCATTGGAAAATAATTTAATAAAATAAATGTTATTACTAACACTTAAAGAGAAGGGTTTTTTTTGTTTTTTTTTTGCAAAGTTATCATAAGGTCAGTGTGTATTTTATTTTAATAATAGTAATATGAATGTAGACCTTCAAGTGTGATAATTTCCTCACTTCATTTGAAGAGACTGAAAAAATGAAAGGAATGGCCTATGGGGAGAGGAACACCTTCAGTTAAACAGGTAGAGATACAGAATATTTTTCTTAATATTGCCAAATGCTTTCCTCATTTATGTTTCCTTGCAGGAGAAAACCTTCAGAATGATGCCATATGAGGAATGACCAACAACTATTCAGTTCTTTATGCCTCTGTTTATTTTCACTTTCTTCCCTCTAGTAATATGGGAATGTATACATGTATGTGTATCTGTACACAGTGTGTGTGTGTATGTGTGCGTATGTTATGTATGTATGTATGTATGTATGCATGCATATATGTATGTATGCATGACTCATTGTTTATGTGTTTACACAAGCAAAATCATAGTGATCAGTTAAATATATTATATGATATAGTCAAGTAGTGATAATACATTGTGATTCAGAGTTTTATGTCCAGAAATTCTAGAAAATCTGTAAAAAATTAAATATCAATCTCTTTCTTGGATATCAGTGGTAATTTTGTATTATATGTTTGAAAATATTGTAAGTCACATAGCTTTTTCATATATTTTATGAGTGAGTTCTTTACCTTATTTTAGTTGAAAACAAGTTGGAAAGAGATTAAAATAAACTGATAAGTGGTTGTAAATATAGAAAATGAATGAGCTGAAATTATAAAGCATCAATAATTATATATTGTAGTGAGTTAACAGAAGAGACTATAGAGATCAAGTGTGTTTCATATGGGCTTAAATCAAGAAGAGAAATATAGTTACAAATACAGAATTATTCCACTTATTTGGGTGGTGGTATACTTTTCTTATGTTTCAGCAGACACTTTGCAATGTAGCAGGACTTGGTGAGGATCTCTTATCTGATACTTACATACTTTGTAGATTTATTAATGATGCTGATTATGAGACTCTCTTTAGTTAAGCATATTCCATAATTTTCATACTATTTTTCAATGGTTTCTGTCTGTTATGAATCTACCACTTAAAGTTGAAGGCAATAGTAATGTTCTCTCAAATGCTACATACTATTCAGTAGTTTAGTTGCTTTCCATTTCTTCTCTATATTTCTGAAAGAAGTATGGCTGAATTATCATTCTTTAAATCTATCTTCCACTATGTATACATCAAGTCTAGTTCAGTGGAGATGACTTCTGTTTAATAGATAATTACTTCAGTTTGGCATGACTGGTATATGTCTGCGATTACTTTGAAGGTAAGGGCTAATAAATATACAAAATCTAGATTAGTTATTTTCAGATCAAAATGGTTGATGCTGTTAATAAAATTATTTCTAAGTGCATTTTAATGTATGTCAATTGGAATGCTGGGACATAACTAATCCATAGACATGTATCTCAATATATATCTCTGGTGAATTTCTTTTTCAGTGCAACTAAAATATCCACAGACCAGTGAAATTATCTAGCATACTCAAATGACCCCTTAGTGACATTGAATGAACACATGGACTCTAATTTTTTAACAAACTTAGGATCAATGCCATTGAGAAAATTTTCCTTATGAGTATAAAGTCATCAACATCATTATTGTCTAAATATACTATACCTTAGTAAAATTTAGGCCATTAATGAATTGGGTAAAAGCTTCATCATTAATATTATTAATGTCATTAGGCCTACTAATGACAGCACGGCTGTTCTTCCATTGGATATTTAAGGCTAGACAGCCAAATAATAAACGTACTTCTGGTACACATCCAGCAGAAAACTCATTTACAAATTTAATCATTTAAGTTTAATGAAACAAAAAAGTGTTTCTATATATTCAACACCCATTCAATGCCAAATACTTTTGCTTGTACTTCCATAATATTATTGTTATTTGGTTCTAGTTAAGTGCTAATTGAATTTAACTAGAACTAAATATTCATGACTTTTCCATGTTATTTTTCAGATGACAGTTTGTTTCAAACCACTAGTTGATGGTGTTTTAGCTGCTATTTCTGGCGGGTCAAGACTCCTTCAATTGGTTCAATGTCATAATATTGGCTTATATGCTTAGCACAATTTAAAAAACAAAAATTGGTCCCTGTATTTGATTGACACTTATTATATCAACCCTAAAAGTATGACAGGTGAAATTGAATTTGGTAGGATTCGAAATAACAATAGCTTAAGTAGCTCCAACAATACTTCTGTGTGATCCCACTATCCTCAATAATACTAATAATATTTTAAAAATTCCTGCTAATGTGTTAGGTGGATAGCAGAGAGAATAATGAGAAATGAAAATACTGTAGATCTATGGACAATTTTATTTTCTCACCGAACATAACAGAAAAGTAGTTTACGGTGTTCTGCACTAATGCGTGTGGCAAAATATGAGAAAATACCAACAGCAAAAGAATTGCCCTCCAGAGACAGCTTCAATAATCTTCCTGTCAGACCAATACCCAAAAGGCTTGTTAACATTGAAATGATGTACATCTTTCCAAAACCAAAGAGTTTACATTGAGAACAGTTTCTCTTTCTACCCGGATTTCTTGATGTTCTGTGTTCGCATAAAGACTTTGATAAAATAAATCAACGCTGTCCTCTGATGTGCATCCTTCAACACTTTAGCAAATAACGACATACGTAGCAATCCCCTTGCGAGGCTGCTAACAACTCGTCTGTTTACATCATGTTACAGACAGGAACATACACATTTCTTATACAAAACCAAATATGTATCATTAGTTTGTCACCCAGCTTGAAGTATCAACGCAATACACACTCATATATATTCTTGAGGAAGAGAGTAGTAGCTTCCTTTTTATCACTCAGACAACTACTGATGTAGGAAATGTCAAAATTTTAATTGACCTATGTATGCTTTGAGAGTTCAGGCGACTGCAATACAATATTTTTTTTAAATACATCAATCGCTTTTATAGATTGCATACTGTTGTTGTTTAGCCCTGGGTCAGGCCTCATCGAGTCACTCAATGATGGAAAGCATCCCAACCAATGGAAGGTGGCGAGCTGGCAGAATCGTTAGCACGCTGGTCGAAATGCTTTGCGGTATTTCGTCTGTCGCTACGTTCCGAATTCAAATTCCGCCGAGGTCGACTTTGCCTTTCATCCTTTCGGGGTCAATTAAATAAGTACCAGCTACGCACTGGGGTCGATATAATCGCCTTAATCCGTTTGTCTGTCCTTGTTTGTCCCCTCTGTGTGTAGCCCCTTGTGGGCAGTAACGAAATAGGAAAGCATCCCAACCATAATCATTCTGTTTTTTGTTTATTTTTAGGGATGTGTAGGACTAAAAATGTGTCTTTTCCTTTCTTAAGAAGTGTGAAATGTGAAAAAATGTAGCTACTATTTTTAGTAGGTCGGGTGACGACATAGGGACTCTTATTTTAGCTCCTATGATGTTTCATAATTAGGGGCATAAAGCATAAGATAGGAAAACTTTAATATAAATGTAGAACTACGGCAGATTCATGGCTGAGTCTCAGTTCAAGATGAGTATTCAAGGTGACCAGCCACTAGCAAATTACAATATGGAAGAACAAGAGGGATTTTATGGATTCTTCTTTGAAGAAAGTTACCAAACTATTCAACAGGTCTCTCACATGATTAAAATCAGTTATAAAGATTGCCAGAATTTTCTCATGCAAAAACATTTTGTGTTACGTTCCATTGAAGTTTGTCTTCTGACTAGTTCCACACTTCTTTACATGCTTGACTTATCTCCCTTTTATTTTGTCACATTTTTCAACATGGAGTAGGCGTAGAAGGGGTTACATTTTGAGATGAGAGAAATTTCAACAAATTCCAGGTGATACTGGAAGATCTACAAGAAAAGTACAAAAAGAATAGTTCTGTGGTGCTTTTGAGGAAAGAAAATTGTGTTGAGATCTTTGTGTGTATTCCCAAAAGGATTATTTGAAACAGTGTTACCTACTTGTGGAGGCACATGGCTTAAGGAATAGGGTGATGCACTCATGATCATAAGATTCTTGGACCAGACGATATGTTGTGTTCTCAAACAAAATACTTCATTTCACATTGCTCCAGTCCACTCAGCTGGCAAAAGTGAAGAATTTTGTGACAGACTAGCATCCTGTCCAAGAGACAAATATATGCACTACAAAATTTGTGAAACCAGCCTTCAGTATTGGTTTTTTGGGGGGTTTTTTTGGGGTTCTTTTTGGTGCCTGAATATAAATAATATATGAAATACATTATTTACCACAGGGAAAGTGTACAATCTTCTAAGCATGGTCCAGAAATTTTCTGATACAACCTTATATCATCATCATCATCATCATCATCGTTTAACGTCTGCTTTCCATGCTAGCATGGGTTGGACGATTTGACTGAGGACTAGTGAACTAGATGGCTACACCAGGCTCCAATCTGATTTGGCAGAGTTTTTACAGCTGGATGCCATTCCTAACGCCAACCACTCTGAGAGTGTAGTGGGTGCTTTTACGTGCCACCAGCACGAAGGCCAGTCAGGCGGTACTGGCAACGGCCATGCTCAAAATGGTGTATTTTACGTGCCACCTGCACAGGAGCCAGTCCAGCAGCACTGGCAATGATCTCACTCAAATGTCTTTACATGTGCCACCGGCACAAGTGCCAGGAAGGCGATGCTGGGCACAAGTGCTGTCACAATTTAGCTTGCCCCAACAGGTCTTTGCAAGCCGAGTTTAGTGTCCAATGAAGGAGACGACGTTGGCATATGGGTGCCAGTCATCGAATTTAGTTCGATTTCGATTTCACTTACCTCAACAGGTCTTCGCAAGTGTAGTTTAGTGTCCAATGAGAAAGGTACGCATAAGTGGGCTGGTTACACCCCTGGCAGAGGCCTTGGATTTAGGTCTCACTTGGCTTGCTGGGTCTTCTCATGCACAGCATATTTCCAAAGGTCATGGTCAGAAGTCATCGCCTCGGTGAGGCCCAATGTTCGAAGATCGTGCCTCACCACCTCATCCCAGGTCTTCCTGGGCCTACCTCTTCCTCAGGTTCCCTCAACTGCTAGGGTGTGGCACTTTTTCACACAGCTATTCTCATCCATTCTCGCCATATTCACATATATATATAGAAAGGAGTGTAAGTAGAAATTTCATTCAGTGTACCCACACAAGAGGTGCAGTATATGATAAATATATATATGTATATATCATCATCATTTCATTTAATATTAGTTGTCCATTCTGCCATGGGCTGGATGGTGTGGCCAGAGCTGGATGCCCTTCCTAATGCCAACCACTTTACAGAGTGTGCTGGATGCTTTTACATCGTACCACAAGGGTGCTTTTACATGGAACTGCAAGGGCACTTTTTCATGACTCCATGCAGGCACTTTTACATGATATCATGTGAACCAGCATTGGTGGCAACATCAACCATCAATAAGATGTTTCATGGAAATTGATAAAAAAAAACACAAGTATTTTTACAGAAACTAGGGATACAATTCAGATCTATACTTTTGCTAATGCATCTGCATACTTAATAGTGCAAAGGAAGGTAAGTCCCTTTTTATTGATGTCCAAAACATAATATAAAGCAAAATACTATCAGTAAATGTTGTATCCTTGGGTCAAATGATAACAAGTGCAAAACAAGTTTTACTCACACATCTACAATATTCATAAAACATGTAGTGATGTTTCGCTGCTGTTGTTGCTAACCTCAGTTCAGCTCTGATAAAACTGAAATACTATCAAAGGCATTTCAATAGTGACCATCCCATCTTTTATTCAATGTTCCAAGGGCTGTATTACTTTGTGTGTCCTTCCTGGTTCAAAGTAGAAAGAAGTAACTAAAGGAAGATTTGACTGTTGTTTTTAACAGGCTTAACAACCACACAAAGACCCCAATACGATAGTCTATAATGTAGATATGTGAACAGCAAAGAAGTCTAAGGTGAAAGGTTTGATTTCTTCCTCTGTTAATATGTAAGTGGAATTCTGTTCCATGTTTCATTTAAAATAATCATCTTCTCATTCAATAGTGAACCACTGTAGGCAATGCACAGCTCTATAAATGATAGGGCCATAGAGTCAGAACACAGTGAGATCTTGTTGTCTTTTTCTTTTGTTATAATTCAACCACATCTTGGATACATTGAAGGGATATAAACTGACTCTAGTTTTTGACTGGTACTTAATAAAGCCTTCAGAAGACATGAAAGATAAAATTGACATTAGTGAGATTTGAACTCTGGATGTAAAGGGCTTCTTTATCTGTCTGGGTATCTGCTAAAAAATACTATAAAGTCTTTATCAATTCTATCAAAATAAATCACATTATGGCAAGTAGACCGGATATATGTATGTATATATATATATATATATATATATATATATATATATATATGTGTGTGTGTGTATATATATGTGTGTGTGTGTGTGTGTGTGTGTGTGTGTGTGTGTGTGTGTGTGTAAAATTATATGTAAAGGCAAGATCCAAGGATCCAGGAGTAGGAATTTAATAAGCTTCACTGAGTACCCTTTCGTTGAGTACTGCCTGATAAGTACCCCTCATTGAGTAATTATTATCTCCAAGGTTCTCCTAACTAGGAAACATATTTAGCCTGGATTTTACCTACCCCATTCTCTAAACTTGGATTATATATATACATATCCTAAACAAACTTCACTGCTATTGGTGATTGATTAAAACCTGAAACGATCTGGAGGTGCTACATTACAACAACAGCTGCAGAAAGAATTTCTTGCAGAGAATTAACAGACTTTATTTTGAGAAGTACGCCACAAATTAATCCCCCGCAACACATTAATTGGCAATACAATATTCCTGTCAAAATAAAAGCATTAATTTCTGATCCAATTTTAGAGTGCAAATCACATACACAGTATTATTGAAATACACCACCATGGAACTCTGGTCACATGTATTCTGATTAAGATTTGGAAAACTTACTTTTTTTCAGTGTGGGATCTTAAAGCTGCTGCTTTTACACCTATTTTCATGATTGAATGTTGTTATTTATTCATAGGAATAATATATTGTTTGCTAGTTTTATTCACATATAGCAATTATAATGAGAAAATTAAAACCAAGTTCTTGTCATCTTTCTATGTAAGTAATTATATGTTATATGATTAAATACTTTAAATTGGATGTTATACATCATAAGGTTAACTGCTCATATATTACTATAGAACATAGTTATTATTTCTATTTTCAGTTTAATGATTATTTTTCTCCCTAAGATTTTTCAACATTCTCACTCTTGTTGCTAAAATCATTAAACACTGACTGAAGTTCTTAAAAATGTGTAAGGAGGAGGAAACCAAATAATTTTAAAATAGATCTTGTTAGGAAATGCAAATATGAAATGTGCATATATATTTGTTTCATTCATCATTATTTTAATATTTAATAGTTACAACAGTGAATTCAAATATTGTTTCCATATTTTCTTATTGACAACATTTTGAAACATAAATAACCATGTTTTGGAAAAGCATATTTAAACATTAAAAATAACATGTATTTCAGAATGCATGTGTTAAGTATGAGAATGAATTAAACCTTTCACAGTGAAATTCATAAACACAAACACTTTAATATTAAATGAATTCACAAACACACATTCTTATATAAAATCACACAGTGACAGAATAACAGCCAACCATATTAGGCAATGTTAAAATATTCAGTTTATGCTTAGATGTGACTGATTTAACCTTGAGCCTTCAAAGTTGTTCAAGAAAATCAAGAAGTGAGTGCTTCTACTGCCATGGTTATAAGAAAGTAAATCAGTGAAACGCCACTCCAATATACACCTGCTTTGCAAGTACAACAACCTCTGTCTTTTGAAACAAGCTCACACCACCCACTTAATTTCTTTGATGGGTATTAAGTGCTGTGTTTACATTAGTTCACTCACCATCTGTGACTAAGCAAAAGCTGATATCTCCCAACTCTTAGACAACCAGCTGTTAAGATAAAAACAAAGTTATAGCTTTAATCAAGTTTCTATTTAATAATAAATCTGAAAATACTTGTACTGCCATTGCTGTCAATGATGATGATGATATTTGCATCACTACCACCGCCATCATCACCACCACCACCGCCGCTGCCACCGCCACCACTACCCACAACTACTACCACCATCATCATCATCATCATCATCATTATCAACAGTATCCTCATTACCAGTATCATAATTTTTATCCCTTTCTTCTTCCTGTTTTACGAATAAAAAGTTTCTTTTTCATTTCCCAGATCTTTTGAAAGTCCAAAACGACTAGTCATAATGTCGACGACAACAATAGCAACATACATACAGAACAACCTTCCTACAGTATCCAATCTACCAAATTCCCTTACAAGGCTTTGTTTGACCTGGGGACTAATAAATAAAGACACTTACCCAAGGTGCCATGCAGTGGAGCTGAACTCCAAACTGCATAGTTACAAAGCATACATCTTAGCAACACAACCATGCCTATATTAGTTATAAACAAAAACAAGCTTTCTACATCATCATTGTGACCAAACACAGAATTTTAAAAAATTATAAACATGGTAATGGTGTGTTCAAACTAAAACTAAAACCAAATACATCTAATCTTCCTTGTATTCCTCCATCTTTTGTTCACTTCATCATCATCATTTTCATCATCTTTTATCAGTATTTTCATGTAGTTGGTACGAGGCAGAAAAGGATTTGCAGAAGAGCCTCCCCACATTTTCAATCATTTCTATTTCTGACTAATTGGATGGACTTCTCTCCTCATTTAAATGTTGATAATTCATGGCAACAAATATGCTTTATACTTTAGTCAACTAGACAGCAAAAGCAGTAATTTCTACCATTTCTCTGTCCATCTGTCAACTGTATAACACTTTTCCAAAACCTAGAGATATTTCTCACCTAAGTAGTTCATTAAAACTTATTTGGTTGCTATTAAGACAAAAATGAAAGCCTTCAATACTTGAATGACAGCTTCCTAATACTGTCTATTTCCTTCAGTTATAACATTCATAAAGAAACCACTCAACTTGCTAAAGATCCTTTCATGCAAGAACATCCATTTATGGTTGTTTGTTACATCCAGGAAAGAGTGACATTGGCAAAACTATTAGTGCATCAGACAAAATACCTTGAAGTATTTAGTTACAACTCTTTATATTCAGAGTTCAAATCCTGCTGATGTCAACTTTACCCTTAATCCTTCAGGGATTAAGAAAAACAATTAAGTACTAGTCAAATACTGGGGTTGATTTATATTCCTACAATATATCGTAATTGGGACTGTAATTAGCTTTGGCTGCGTGGTTAAGAAGTTTGCTTCCCAAACACAAGATTTCAGGTTCAGCCCCACTGCATGGACAAGTGTCTTCTTCTATAACTCTGGGCCAACCAAAGTGGATTTCATAGACAGAAACTGAAAAAAGCTCATCATATAGGCGCAGGAGTGGCTGTGTGGTAAGTAGCTTGCTTACCAACCACATGGTTCCGGGTTCAGTCCCACTGTGTGGCACCTTGGGCAAGTGTCTTGTACTATAGCCTCGGGCCAACCAAAGCCTTGTTAGTGGATTTGGTAGACGGAAACTGAAAGAAGCCCGTTGTATATATGTATATATATATATATATATATATATATATATATATGTATGTATTTTACGTGCCACCTGCACAGGAGCCAGTCCAGCGGCACTGGCAATGATCTCACTCAAATGTCTTTACATGTGCCACCGGCACAAGTGCCAGGAAGGCGATGCTGGGCACAAGTGCTGTCACAATTTCGCTTGCCCCAACAGGTCTTTGCAAGCTGAGTTTAGTGTCCAATGAAGGAGACGACGTTGGCATATGGGTGCCAGTCATCGAATTTAGTTCGATTTCGCTTTCACTTACCTCAACAGGTCTTCGCAAGTGTAGTTTAGTGTCCAATGAGAAAGGTACGCATAAGTGGGCTGGTTACACCCCTGGCAGAGGCCTTGGATTTAGGTCTCACTTGGCATTAGGAAGGGCATCCAGCTCTGGCCACACCATCCAGCCCATGGCAGAATGGACAACTAATATTAAATGAAATGATGATGATATATACATATATATATTTATCATATACTGCACCTCTTGTGTGGGTACACTGAATGAAATTTCTACTTACACTCCTTTCTATATATATATGTGAATATGGCGAGAATGGATGCTGGTGTGTTTACATCCCTGTAACTTAGCGGTTCGGCAAAAAGGGACCGATAGAATAAGTACTAGGCTTCCAAAGAATAATTCCTGGGGTTGATTTACTCGACTAAAGGCGGTGCTCCAGCATGGCTGCAGTCAAATGACTGAAACAAGTAAAAGAGTAAAAGAATATATATGTACACGCATGTGTGTGTGTGTGTGTGCATGTTTTTGTATCTTTTATCTTTCACTTGTTTCAGTCATTTGACTGTCGCCATGCCTTGAGGAATTTTAGTTGAACTAATTGATCCCAATACTTATTTTCCTTTTCAACCTGCCACTTATTCTATCAGTCTATTTTGCCGAACTGCTAAGTTGCATGGGACATAAACACACCAACACTAGTTGTCAAGTGGTGGGATGGACACACACACATGCAACAGGCTTCTTTCAGTTGCTGTCTACCAAATTCATTCACAAGACTTTGGTTGGCCTGAAGTTATAGAAGCAGACACTTGCCCAAGGTGTCATACAATAGGATTGAACCCAGAACGATGTGGTTGAGAAGCAAACATCTTACCACACAGCCCTGCCTGATATATATATGGCCATGTGGTAAGTAGCTTGCTTACCAACCACATGGCTCCGGGTTCAGTCCCACTGCGTGGCATCTTGGGCAAGTGTCTTCTACTATAGCCTCGGGCCGACTAAAGCCTTGTGAGTGGATTTGGTAGACGGAAACTGAAAGAAGCCTGTCGTATATATGTATATATATATATATGTATGTGTGTGTGTATATGTTTGTGTGTCTGTGTTTGCCCCCCCCCCCAACATCGCTTGAAACCGATGGTGGTGTGTTTACGTCCCCGTAACTTAGCGGTTCGGCAAAAGAGACCGATAGAATAAGTACTAGGCTTACAAAGAATAAGTCCTGGGGTCGATTTGCTCGACTAAAGGCGGTGCTCCAGCATGGCCACAGTCAAATGATTGAAACAAGTAAAGGAGTAAAAGAGTATATATATATATATATATATATATATATACATGTTTGTATGTATATGTATATATATATATATATATATATATATATATATATATATACATGTTTGTATGTATATGTGTATGTGTGTGTTTATAGTGCTTTATTTTGACATTACAGGATATTTATAAATAAGCATCCTCATCATACAAGTTGAATTCTTCATTTGCAGCCAACCATAGGAAATTTGCCTCAATGAATTGACCTATGCAATCATAGAAAAGTGGACATCAAAAAGAACAATGGTGATAGTGGTGGCAGCAGTGACACCAACATAAACTCTTTGAAAATGCTTAGCCTTACAACCTTTGGTGATCTTTCCTTCTGACCACACATTTCTATACAGGAGAAAGTATCAGAAATTATAGGAAGATTCTGCTACCTTTTGAAAAGTAAACGTTGAGAAATATTTCAGTCTTAAAGTGTTACTGACAATATATACAGTTACTAATATGCCTTACAATGGATTAATTATCATAGATTAGAGGTAGTGCACCCCTACACATACCTCTCTATGAGTCAAATGGAATTCAATATAGCAGATTTTTCGACAACTGGATGCTCTTTCTGTCAGCAACCCCCACCACCGTTGGCTTCCAAGCAAGGTTACCCTTATTTAACAATGTTCAATCCATACTTCCTAGAACTGCAAAATCTATGTATTCTCTTTAACAAACATCATTCAAGTATTCCAACTGCACATTAACTTATCAACCTCATTCAGTAATTTATGAACTCTAGCCATGATGAGCCAGAAAACCTATAAACATTGTCAGCCTTTCTCAGACTAATTAACTTTACAAATATTTCCAATTCTTTTTTTAGTCTCGGTTCTGTCAAAGAAACTACTTTCACAAAATTATTTCAACACGTTTTAATTTAATCTTTCACACATATGAAGAATTAACTCTTAATCCTCATTCATTGACTCTGTATCTCCAGTCACATAATCTAAGAAGATTTAACAAAATAAGAACTTAACCTAACCAAACTGTTACTTTTGTGCCCTTGTGCTTTCTGAATTTCCCAACACTTTCATCTCCTTAGAGATTTTTCCCAAGTGGAAAAAAGTAATTTCTAAACTTGTAGCTTAATTTCTCTCTTCATCAATCATGCTATAAGCTTCAAAATCAATTCATATATGCCATAATTCTTCTTTTTAATCATTATAGCTCATCTCTTATTCACCAGAAACCTGTGAAAACTTGTCTTTGGTATTGAACAGTTCTTATCTTCAAGGATGCAAGTTCTTACACACACTCACACACACACACACACACACACACACACACACATTCCAGCATGGAAAATAGACTGATGATAACAAGAAGGATGACAGATATCCATGTGTGTGTGTGTGTGTGTGTGCACGCATGCACACATGTGTTTGTGAATGTGTGTTTGTTTACATTAATTTGTGCATTTCCAAAATTTGCTGAGCTACAAGTGATTATGTTATTGACAAATACACACATATATATGATGGGCTTCTTTCAGTTTCCATCTTGCCAAATACACTCACAAGGCTTTGATTGGCTCGAGGCTATAGTGGAAGACACTTGCCCAAGGTGACATGCAGTGAAACTGAACCCAGAACCATGTGGTTGGGAAGCAAACTTCTCACCACACAACCACTCCTGTGCCTATTTATCAAAGATTAGTTAAGGTTTTTTTTATTATCAAAGAATGCTTTACACCAAATACTTCCAACCATGGAATACTAGAATTTTTAGCCACAATTCAATACATTTGATGCTGCATTCTTTATTGTTGTTGTATTTTTGTTTTTGTTACATTCTTTTGGGGTCCCCCACCCATTTCAAATCGGTTGCCTGGCATGTACACCTCTGAAAATTTTCTTTCTTGTATTCTTGAAAATATTTTGGAATCATTTTAAAAGCAATTTTTCTGTGTGGTAAAAATTCTTACTCTGATAACCTACAGTGTCTGACATACCCAATAAACAGTCACTTTTATTTTCACTACTGTAACCACAATAGTCTCACTATCTTCCTTCCCATGAATCAAGCTAAGACTCACTGCTTTCACTCAAGCTGTCTACATAGGAGTAAGGAAATATCGAATTCTTGAACTAATTGTTGAACAGCCTCAGGCTAAAGCTCTGTGAAAGGGTAGATGCAAATTAAAGCAACTAATGGAATGGCAGTGCTGAGGAACATGAGACTTATGAAATACTTTAGAGAAATATGTAGAAGCAGTAGCAACCTGACTATTTGTTCACAAATTCTTGTAGTATTATATGTTAATAAATATAATAGAAAGGTTCAAAAAATTTAGCATACCAAACTTACTTTCTGTTTAAAATACGTAAACTCAGAGACAGACAGACAAACAGATGGAGACAGAGACAGACAGAGACAGAGAGATGGGGGTGAAATTTACTCTTGCTAATGACAGACAGATTGTGTCATTAATGTGGCAAATATACTTCACCTATATATATATATATATATATATATATATATATATATATATATATATATATGTATATATATGGGAGAATGTACGAAAATACAACAACAGACGAGGACAGGTGGTGTAAATAACAAAAGGAATTTCGATGGGGTGGAGTGGGAAGGTAGAGTAGGAGTGTGTTGGGGTGTGGTGGGATGAGCTTATGAGGGGTGTTGACGATGAAGGGGGAAGGGGAAGGTGGATGTAAGAGAGGGGGGTATGGGAGGGGAGAGGAAGAGAGGAGAGAGTGTAGGTATAAGAGAGGGAAGGTGGATGTGAGAGAGGGGGAAGGTGGGTATGGGGGGGGGAGAAAAAGAGGAAGAGAAAGAGAGTGAGAGAGAAGAGAGTGAGAGAGAAGAGAGTGAGAGAGAGGGAAAGAGAGAAGAGAGTGAGAGAGTAAGAGAGTAAGAGTGTAGAGAGTAAGAGTGAGAGAGAGTGAGAGAGAGGGAAAGAGAGAAGAGAGTGAGAGAGTAAGGGTGAGAGAGTAAGAGAGTAAGAGTGTAGAGAGTAAGAGTGAGAGAGGGGGAGTACGAGAGAAGAGAGTGAGAGAGAGTAAGAGAGAGGAGAGAAAGAGTAGGGTGGTAGGAGGGAGGGTGGGGGAGAGAGACAGGAGGAGGGGGTTAGATGAAGAGGGGAGGGGAGTTGAGCCCATGTGGCGCAAAGGAGCGAAGAGAGAAGATTAATCCCTGTTCACGGCGCAAACGGGAGTCCGGATGGCCCCTGTGCATGGACAATCCAAACACGGACAGGTGTTGCTGCAAGGAGTGGCCGGCAGAACGGAAGTGGCGTGACACCGGGGTGTCATGGCCAACGTTGATGTCTCGGAGGTTTTCCGCGAATCGGTCGGCCAGGCGGCGCCCCGTTTGTCCGATGTACAGAGAATGGCAGAGAGAGCAGGAGATGCAATAGATGATGTTGGTAGAAGTGCAGGTGAAGGAGTCGGTGATGCGAAAGGGTCGGTGATGGGTGCTGGTGAGGAGGGTGGTGTTGGAGAGGTAAGGGCAAGTGCGGCAGCGTGGGCGGGAGCAAGGGTTCGAGCCAGGTTGGGAGGTTGGGTTGGGGAAGAAGCTGTGGACGTAGGTTGTGGGCTCGTTTGAAGGAGGGGAGGGGTCGATTAGGGAAGATGTGGGAGGTGGAGGGGTCGGACTGGAGGCGCCGAAAAGCTCGAAGAATGGAGCGTTGGAGGGGTAGGGTGGTGGGATGGTAGGTGAGGGGAAAAGGGAGGCGGGAAACGGCAGGGCGGGTTCGGGGGGAGAGAGCAGATGCACGGTCCACAGAATGTGCTCTGGCAAGGGCGGTGTGGATGGTGGTGGGTGGATATCCACGCAGGCTAAAGTGGCGAGCCATGAGTTGAGACTGAGTCTCAAAGTCATGGCTGTCGCTACAAAGTCTGCGTAGACGGAGGAATTGGGAATAGGGGATGGAAAGTTTTGTGTGTCTAGGGTGGGAGGGGGAGAAGTTGAGATAGGAGTGTGAGTCTGTGTGTTTGTAGTGGATGGAGGTGCTAAGGGCGGAGTGGAGGATGCTGACCGAAATGTCGAGAAAGGGGACAGAGGTGTCAGAGATAGTACAGGAGAAGTGGCGGGCAGGATGGAAAGATTGAACGAAAGAGAGGAACGAGTCAAGATATCTCCCGCGAACGAGAAGCAGTTGAGAGATAGGACAAGTACGGCCAGACGAATGAGTGTGGAGGTGTCGGGTTGTGGGTTGGGGCGTTGGTCCAGGAAAAACTTCAGGGCACGCAGCCCCTCGTCGTGGGGGATCACCGTATAGAGGCTCTGAATGTCTAGAGCGAAGAGAAGCTTAGAAGGGCCGGGAGGGAAAGAGAAAGAGTTGAATAGACGAAGCGCGTGGTTAGTGTCATGAATGTGGGAAGGGAGAGAAGCCACTAGGGGGGCGAGGACACGGTCTAGGTATTTTGAGATAAGCTCGGTGGGGCAGTTGCAGGCGGAGACGATGGGGCGGCCATGGTTGTTCGGTTTATGGATCTTGGGGAGGAAGTAAATGGTGGGGGTACGAACAATAAGGTTGGAGGCGGTGGCGGGGAGACGGGAGGAGAGGATGAGGTCATGGATAGTGGAGGACACAGTCTGTTGGTAGCTGGGCGTGGGGTCGGAGGGCCAGAGGGCGGTAGAATGAGGTATCTCGAAGTTGGCGGAGAGCTTCGGCCTTGTAGAGGTCCGCGCGCCATACCACCACGGCTCCACCCTTAGCCGGTTTTATGATGATGTCCGTGCGGCGTCGGAGGGATCGAAGGGCCGAGAATTCGGCTGGGGAGATGTTGAGACGAGAGGGACGCCTGGAAAAGTTAAACCGGTTCACAGCGCGTTGGCAGGCGCCCAATATATATATATATATATATATATATATATATATATATATATATATATATATATATATTTATATATATATATATAAAGATGTATGTATATATGAATGTATGTATTATACATATACACATATATACATATATCTTTGCGTATGTGTTTTTGAGTTTGTCCCCCACCAGCACCTGACAACCAGATTTGATTTGTTTATGTCCCCCATTATTTAGTGGTTTAGCAAAAGAGACTGATAGAATAAGTACCAACACTAAAAAAAATTGTAAGTACTTAGGTTGATTTGTTCACCTAAAACACTTCAAGGTGGTGCCCCAGCTTGGCCACAGTCCAATGACTGAAATAAATAAAAGATAAAATATCTTCATATATGCATGTCCTTAAATCCTCATGAAGTACTTATCAGCTGCATAATGCTCTTATTTCTTACAGTCAATGACTTTAGAACTCTTGGTTTCAAGCTAAGAGTTAAGCTGATGCAGTTTAATACAGATGACATAATGCAAACTTGTATCCCCTTCACACATAGGCAAGTACCCAATTGTTTTAACCATCTGTCATGCTTGTTAACCACATTAAGCCAAGAACCGATTATGGTGAAACTAGTAACTGTAATGTGTATGAAAGCTAATCCAATAACTGGATTATCCTTCATCCACATTACAACTAATAGTTTCCCTATAATTAGTTCTTAGTTAATAATTCTAATCTATGATAATGTTTCACCCTTTAGCATTCAGATTATTCTATCAAATGTAATGCTTATTTATTCACATTGTTTTGAATTAATCATGCATTATCTCAGAGTTTCCAGTTTCTGATGATTTGATTGTTTATTTTTAAAGAGACATTGTTGGGCTGATGTGTAAGGCTGGATCTGGTCACATGTTCATGAAACAGATAGAATATTTGAGGTGAGTATGGCTGATTTAAATGCTAAAGAAATAATTACTGGGAGGAATGACTGAGAAAGTTTAAAGACAGCTATTGACTAAATCGAAGTGATTTTTAGAAGCTGTGTATAAACAGGCATGGCTGCATGGTAAGAAGTTTCCACCCCAACCCTATGTTTCTAGGTTCAGTCCCACAGTGTGACACTTTGGGCAAGTACTGGGTAGACCACAGCCTTGTGTGTACAGTTGGTGGGTGAAAACTGAAAGAAGCTTGTTGTGTGTGTGTGTGTGCACGTGCATGCTCATGTGTGCATTTGTGTGTGTGTATTTGTGTGTGCATGTGTTTTTGTGTCTGTGTTTGTACCCTATAACTGCTTGATAACCCTGCAAAAGAGAATAAGTACCAGCCTTAAAAAAATAATAATAAGTACTGGGGTCAATTCGTTCAACTAAAATTCTTTGCGGTGGTGCCCCAGCATGGCCACAGTCTAATGACTGAAACAAGTAAAAAATAAAAGAAAAAGGAAATATGTTTATGTATGTATATGTGTGGCTGTGTGGTAAGTAGCTTGCTTCACAACCACATGGGTCTGGGTTCAGTCCTACAACATAGCACCTTGGGCAAGTGTCTTCTACTGTAGCCTCAGGCCAACCAAAGCCTTGTGAGTGGATTTAGTAGATGGAAACTAAAAGAATCCCATCATATATATATATATATATATATATATAATAAGGGTGATAATAATAATAATAATAATAATAATAATAATAATAATAATACGGGTGCAGAATTGTTACCAGTATTAAGCGGGCCAGAGCTGGGACTTTTGAAAATAACTCCAATGTAATCAGTAGAACTGTACACATGTCTAATTTTATGTTGGACAATTCGTCTATTGTTCTGCAAATTATATTGAATTGAACGGTCATACTGATGAGCCACAGATGTGTTGTGTAAGTAAAAATTACATTAATCCATTAATGTGCAAAACCTGGTCTATGATTAATTCTGTATTCTGTATATTTTCATTTGTCTTGCCCGTTCATGTTCTGGTGTACAATGAATTTCCCTAGAGAACATTCTTTTCTTTTGTGGTTTGACTGCAGATGGTCTATCTCTAGCATAAAGGATGTCCACTTAGTGGTCATCCCTTCTCATATATATATATATATATATATATATATATGTTTATATATACATAATACATACATACATGCATATATATTTATATATACACACACACACACACACACATATATATATATATAGAGAGAGAGAGAGAGGGAGGTATGTATGTATATATGTGTATGTTACTGTCTCCTTACCATGACATTGCATGACAGTTGCAAAAAAATATCCCCATCCTACAAGTGGTGTCCTTCATTTTCAATCATCAATGAAAACATGTCTGGTTGTAGGAAAATATTACTTTGTTATGAAACAGGTGAGTATTGATGACATGAAGGGCATCCAGCTGTAGGAAAATCTGCCTCAAATGTTTTGTCTGACCTATGCAAGCATGGAAATGTGGATGTTAAGTCATGATGATACAGCTATAATATGGTGGACCATGGGTCAATGTAAACAGATCAATAGTAGCTCATTGCACAGAGAAATTGCTGATCTTTGATCTAGAACTATACTAATTTCAAATTTTTGGCACAAGGCCAGCAATTTCGGGGGAGGGGGTAAGTCGACCTTGATGACATTTGAATTCAGAATGCAAAGATAAACAAAATGCCACTAAGCATTTTGCCCAATGTGCTAATGATTCTGCCAGCTCACCACTTTGGTCTTGAACTATAGTAGCAAAAAGAAGGTGTCCTTATTTGAAATGGAAAAATGTGATTTTAGGGAGAAACGATTACTTTTTCGTAGCAGGTCAGCTCAAGGATTTCACAAGGATTTGTAATTGGAGAAATGTTCACATTTGGTAACTGTGTGTACACAGGGATAATACAGTTGGAGCAGAGAAGGAGAGTTTAGCTGTAGTTGCATGTTTGTGTTCACATGTATGTGTGTGTCAATGTGTGTGTGCATGTATGCGTGCACCTTGAGAAGTTAAAGGAAATTTGAGCAGCAACTGTAATGGCTTTATCGAGCAGCACTACTAGTTTTAGAACCATTTTGCTTGAGAAGTGATAGGCTGCAGAATTTTGAAAAATTAGAGGGTATCCTCTTGGCAAGAGACGAAAAGGCTCAGTTGCAATTTAGAGAGTCAAAAGTGCTTGCAAACTATGTGATGCATAAAGATATCCTTTACTACACTACTAGAACTTTCTTCAAGTAAAATTTTTATCAGTTATAAAATGCCTAATATAGAGGCGAATTAATCAACTAGAGAAGATATAAAGTTATCATCCACTAGATCATGAGTCAATATTCCAATGCCGTCTATGTGCCTCCAGAAAAAGATAACAGACTTTTGTAGGAAAAATTTAGCATTGATAGACTCATATCCTATCTAGATTAAAATTTTAGCTACTCACCTGCTGAAGCATTGCATATTTCAGAACAAGAAAATCACTGAATATTCATGTTGCTTTATAAACCATATATCATATAATTTTATAACATTCATAAAACAGTTTCACCAGTACACATGGCTCGGTAGTTAGAATGTCAGGCCCACAATCATGAGGTAGTGAGTTCGATTCCTGGACCAAGCTGTGTTGTGTTCTTCAGCAAGATGCTTTATTTCACATTGCTCCAGTTCACTCAGCTATAGAAATGAGTTGTGACGTCACTGGTGCCTTGCTGTATATATGTATATATATATATATATATATATATATATATATATATATATATATATATATATGAAAGAAGGTTTGAAAATGCACATTTAAAACAACACACCCACTCAGACAGAGAGAGACACACACACTCCCACACTCACACAAAACACTCCCACGCACACACACAGATGCACACATACATACACACACATACGCACACATACGTACACACCCTCACACATACATACGGTTGCTCTCACACACACACACCACAAGGACGATTAAAACAACACATACATACTCAGACAAAAAGATATACGCACACTCTCACGTACACACACCTAACATCCCCACCGACACAAAAAACACACAAACACACATACACACGCACTCACGAACGCACACACGCACACGCACGAACAAACACATATACACATACACACACATGCGCACACACAACACCCTAACAAATACCAATCACACACATACACACTTACACAAACGTGCACACATATACACACACCATCCTACCATAGATAAAACACACACATACTCATATATACATTCCACAATAAACTCTGGGACCAATAAAAACGGCACACACACACACACACACACACACACACGGACACAAACTCATATATACACACACACAGAGATGTGCACAAAACCAGTTCCAAAAACCAGTGAACCATGACAGACTAGCTCACAGACCAACCAAAAATCAAAAAATCCCTTTTAACTCTTCCTTCCTCCCACCCCAGCTAGCCAGTCATATTGTCTCTTAAGACAGCAAACATTCCCTCAATACACACAAGAGAAAAAAGCTAGGTCAGTTCCTCCTCAACTTTTTGCGAACTCTTATATATATTTCCTGGGTATATATATACATATTTTACCAAATCCTTTTTGTTATAACAATGTTGTAAACTGTTTCAAGCATATTCTTATTATTATTATTATCAAAGAATGTATATATGTATTTTGATACTTAAACTGTTTCTAACATTTTCTATTATTATCAAAGAATAGTATATGTATTTTTCCATAGATGTATTTTCATACTTACACTGTTTTTAACATTTTCGTCTTATTATCAGAGAATGTGTGATAATCAGTATGTAACACTACACAGCTCATACAAAGCTTTATACTTTAAATATATTCCTTTTATTATCATCAAAAAACGTATATATGTATTTTAATACTCAAACTGTTTTTAAACATTTTCTATTATTCTCAAAGACTTTTGATAATCTTTTTCTAAAAAAGTGAAACCGGTTAAGTAAATAAACATCTTTAAAATAAGTGCATTTTCAAACCTTCTTTCATATATATTTCCACTCGTACGGTATTCCACAACTTTACTTTATTATTATTATATATATATATATATATATATATATATATATATATATATATATATATATATATATATAAAACATATTTATCTAATTTAACGTGATGCATCCATTTCCCAGTAAGTTTTCCATCTACCATATCCACTCACAAGGCTTTAGTTGAAGGCACTTGCCCAATATATATATATATAAGGTAAAGACCCCCTTTATTCATGAATGAGTATGGGACTGCACCAAGAATGTTACTCTCTGAAGCAAAAGTCCAGCCAAGATTGTTTTATGGAAGACCAGCAGTCGCCTATGCATACCAACCTCCCCTTTCCAATGTTATCCCCCCGACAATTTAGTAAAATAATTTTCGTATTCCTAGTATTTACATATGGGAGATTCTGAATATGCAATCACCCCCGTATGACCTAGAATAAGCAAGGAATAAAAATTGGCTCTCTAGAGATGATGTTTGTATTTTTCTCTCTGTTGGAAACGTCAGTACTTTCCCATCCTCACTCTCCCTTAAAAAATGTCTTAAAATCATAAGTGAAAAGTAATAAAGATGAAATTCGATTCTGTTAATATTTTTGCATATTCGGAATCTCTGTTAAAGGTAGGAATTCGCATATACATGAATACACACACAATGAAAGACAGCGAAAATTCAACATTTTAAAAAGCCCCCAAAAAAACTGTTGTGACAGAAGTCAACATCTCTGAGATTGAAACAAGACACTTATTGAAAGTGAAACAAGACACTTATTTAGCGCCGTAAATAGACTACACTCAGCAGCACAGAAAGGAAAACCTATGTAGGTTATATGTGACGAAGAAGTCGAACCATTTCTCCTGCCAAACAATACTGATGTAAGAAGGTCGAACCTTACGTTATAACAAACACTAACCAAAACCTGCAATATGTGCCCTTAAATATATAATTTTTTTTTTAATGTTCTAAAATGTTATTTACCTAATTTCTAAATTAATTTATTTCTTCGATCTTTCTGGGCAAATATATCTATCATATTTTCATTAGAAATCTTCTCTTTTCATCAATTGTTGTAATAAATCTTTTTCAATTGACATTAGTGCTAACCCAGACAGTCTTCTTTCTCCTGTCGCATTTCTTTGGTATGTTTTGATTCTACTTAATGCAGAAAAGGATCGCTCTACAGAAGCAGTGGTAGACGGAATTATCAAAATCAACTTGCACTGATTGAAGAGTTCCGGCATAGCCTCAACAAGATCACTGCTGTAAATGTAACTCATTAAATGACTTACAGTTCGCATTTTAAAAATCTTTCATTGAATACATCACAATGAGCTCACTTTGTAATCATATTACATCAAAAAATCTGCCATAAGTGATTTTTAAAGAATCTAAAGAGTCCACAGGAAATTGTTTGCAATACTCATCAACTTTGTTGAAATTCAAAAGTTCCGTAAATTTAAACTCTTCTAAGGATGAATATCGTGCTTTCATTTGGTCAACTATTGGTCAAATTTTGTTATAAAGCATTCTATAATGTCGTTGGGGCTCAATGGATATATTCTTGGATCTCTGAATTCCGATTCCTGCATCGACTCCATATTTTCCCCCTAACATATCATAAAAGATTTTAAAATTATCAACTTTTCGAGTACAGTTCTAGTTTTATCTATTTGCTCTTTACAACACACTATGTCATGACTTTTACTCTGGAGGATGTTAAATAAGACGTCAGTAAAAGAAAAAAAATATCACTGAATACTTCTAACAAAAATAAGAAATCAGGAGCTTTTAAAGTGTGTAAGAATCCAATTGCTGAATTTATGGTGGTATCATCCCATGCTTCAGGATTTTCAATGATGTGTTCAAAAACGTTGCATCTGAGTCAATTTCAACAAAACGGAAAAATAACGTTAGTCAAATTAATTTAAGATTAATTGGCTACTTCTGAAATAAGAAATATAATATAGATAATATTTTTGTTTTCAGAACACTCCAAAAATATAATAGTGCAAACAGATGCTTTGGATAAAAAAAAATTCAAACTTACCGCCAGATTATTCCACCATTTCGGCTGGCTAACTCAGGAATTATGGGATTGCTCTGGTTCGGGTCAGAAAGTGGAACGAGGTTAGCAACAATTGTGCACAAACAAAGAGAGAGAGAGGGGGGGGTGTCATCTGGTCTTCTCAAAGCAGACGAACGAGTCAGTGAGAGAGGGGGAAGGGGAGGCAGAATATTTCGAAAACACCTAATTTTCCGATGATATGGATAAGAAATTACAGGTCTCGCAGCGTGTACTTTGCATGCCTGAGAGTGAACGCCCCTGATATATATATATATATATATATATATATATATATATATATATATATATATATATATATATATATATATATATGTATATGTTTGTGTGTCTGTGTTTGTCCCACCACCATCACTTGACAACCAATGTTGGTGTTTTGATGTCCCTGTAACTTAGCGGTTCAGCAAAAGTAACCAATAGAATAAGTACTAGGCTTACAAAGAATAAATCCTGAGGTTGATTCGTTCGACTAAAGGCAGTGCTCTAGTATGGCCGCAGTCAAATGACTGAAATGGGTAAAAGAATAAAAGAATATATAATAATAAAAAAAATTGACAACGAAAGAATGAGACCTTGATATTAGGTAAATAGATATTTATATATAAATAGTTTAGGATAATCAGTAAGATTTTATAACAGTACTCAGAGTTTCAAATGCCGGAGCTCAGAACTACAATGCATTCTCATTGGCTACTAATGGCAATAGATGCTATAAAAACCATTGAATAAAAGGGAAGTTACTCTAATAGGTAGGAAAAAATATAAAAGATAAAAAATACGTGCTACCATATTCTCACAATACATAAATATAAAACCTAATGTGTTCAAAATGTCTACATACGTACACACTCACACAAACATGTATATGTAAATGCCCATACACACACAAGCATATATGTGCATGTACGTACTCATACACATATCCACACACATGCACACGCACACATGTATCACTTCCACACATGCCTGCTTAATCTAATTTGTCCTTCATCGAAAGACACCTGTTGTTTGTTTTTGTAATTGTATACGATTTCTCTATTTTTTTAACCTTGTTTTCGTATACATTCACTTGCTTTCTTCCAAGAAATCTAGTGTTCTTGGCTTAGATTTTCTTGGGGCTGGCCAGATTGGAGCAATCTCGAGTGTAACTGGCCAAAACTGCTGAGATAATCTGGAACTCGACTGATGATAGAAAGCTCTGAATAACCCATCCTTGTTCTTTCCTGTCCTTTTTTTGTATTATCTAAACGTCCAGATGTTTTGTTGTTGCTTATATATAGGGAGAATTCACAACAAATAACAGACGAAGACAGGTGGTGTAGAAAACAAATAGATGTATTAGTATAATGCTCGGGAATTGAAAAAGTCTTTAACGTTTCGAGCCTACGCTCTTCCACAGAAAGGAACACAGAAAGAAACAAGGAAAGAAAAAATGTGTGTCATGGTTAGCGATCTATCATGTATATGTTTTTATGTCTGTTTTTGTCCCCCACCATTGCTTGAGAACCGATGCTGGTGTGTTTATGTCCCCCGTAACATAGCAGTTTGGCCAAAGAGACCGATAGAATAAGTACTAGGCTTACAAAGGATAAGTCCTGGGGTCAGTTTGTCTGACTAAAGGCAGCAATCAAATGACTGAAACAAATAAAATAGTAAAAGAGTAATATATATCTACCTTTGTGACATCCAGCATGTTTTGGGGATTTTTAGATGTGTCACAGCCAATCTATCACATTATTTATTCCAGGGAAAGAGACAGACAGAGAGAAGGTAAAGAGTGAGAGAATAAGAAGATTCAACTCCAGTACAGTACAGGACTAATTGATAGATTTTATTTATCGACCCTGAAAGGGTGAAAGGCAAAGCAAATTTTGATAGAATCTAAGCTCATAGCACTGATAACTAGAACAATTACAGCAAAGCAATCTACCTATCCATTGACTGCCTTACAAAATTTATCACAAACTCGTTTAGAAACAAGTTGCTATCTGTCTATCTTTCTATCTATATGTCTCTCTGTCTATCTGTCCATTTGTCTGTTGATCTATCCATCCATCTAGATTGACAGACAAATAGAGTGACAGTCAAACAGGTATGTAAACAGATAGATAGATTGATAGATAGATAGATAGATAGATAGATAGATAGATAGGTTTCTTTATTAGCCACACAGGGCTCAACACAGAGGGGACAAAATACAAATGTAGAGTTTTTCTTTTCGAGGGGGTCGAAAACAAAGCAGAAAAAAAAACAAAAGTGGGGACAACGATGAAAAAAAAAAAAAAAAAAAAACATCGCAAAACGTTTGGGGTATTTACAAAAAATACGAAATAATACAAAAAATTCCCAATAAATGGGGAGGTTATCCGTGGAAAGAAAAACCTACGAAAAGACCACGGTAACCTCGGTCTTTAGCGTCACAGTTTGTTAAATAAAATTTCTCTGTTTACAAAATTTTAAAAGGTTTTATAGAATCATGGTCAAGGTGGCTTCGTCATTTATACGTGCCATTCTTGCTACATGTATCCATCTTTTTTCGAAACATTTGCTAGACAACACTTGCCTCTCTACTCTCACCTTCCTTTTCAAGTGATACTTGAAAAAGTTGATGAGAGATTGACCAGAGAGGAAAGTATTTGTCTCTAATCCTTTCAGACGCGTCCACCAGATGCATTCTTTGGCCATAGCCACAAGTACGATAAATACAGCTCTTCCTTCCCGTTTAAAGGAAGGAGGCGTGACGATATTGACGATAGACTCGGTTGTTAAACCGACTCGTCCCACACGCGACAGCAGTCGTTCGACATAAGCCCACAGCTCCGAAATGGTTGGACACTGCACGAGTGCGTGCAGAACGGTTTCATCGCTCTGACCGCATCTCGGGCAGGTCGGCCCCGCATTTCGCGAGCCGTGTCTATAGAGCTTATCCCGAACGGGTAGCGCCTCTCGGTAACACTGCCAGGCCAGGGATCTCTGGAAGTTGTCCATAGGTCCCGACCCGAAAGTCGTCCTGAACAGGCGGGTCAGGTATTCCTCGTCGACGCCCAGGTTCGCCCCGAGATCGTCGTCGTACCTGCCCTCCACTAATCCCCTATAGAATGACTTCGTTGTGATGCAGCCGCTCAAGGTCGACCCGGGACGGCAAAGTTGTTGCAGAGCAACGCGACACTCACGGTGCCATTCGCCATTCCTCGGCCTCTTTTTGATCCACGACTGCAGCTCGGTCATGGAGACGAGCTGCGGGAAAGCGCGTCGCACAAACGGCGACCACACCTGCTCACCGTCGTCTACGTAGAGCCGGAGATGTCGCAGTCTCAGCGCATGTCTGCGCATCATCAACCACGGCATGCCCAGCCCTCCTTTCAGCGGGTGTTGGCAACAAACGGATCGCCTCACCATCGGAACGCTTCCTTTCCACAAAAAGCGGAAGAGGATGCGCTCCATTTCGGTGATGGCGCGATCGGGACAAGGCACGACGGTCAGGCGGTATTCGATGACGGACGCGATGTACGCGTTCGCCACCTCCGCCCGACCTTTTAGGGACAGCTTCCTCTCGGACCATTGCCGGCAGAGAGTGGCCACCCTACTCGTTATCTCGTCCCAGTTCTTCTCCGTTTGCAGGTCCGGACCGAACCAGACTCCGAGCAACTTGACCGGACCGTCCGTCCAGCGTCCCACTACTGAGGCGCTGCCGGACGGTATGGGCTTGCTTCTCCAGGTGCCGAGCAGCAAACCCACCGACTTATCCCGGTTGATTTTCGCTCCCGTCACCGCTTCGTAGTCTTTCAGCGTCTCGCCGACAAGCTCAATGTGCTCGTGGCTAGACGCTATGACGGTGACGTCGTCCGCGTATGCCGACACGCTCGTCTCGCACCCCAGTTCTCGCGGGATGCCCCTCAGCGTCGCCAGCTTCCGCAGTAGTGGCTCGAGAGTCAATACGTACAGGAGCGGCGACAGGGGGCATCCCTGACGAACCGAACGTGCAATGTCGAAGGGTCCCGATAGACGTCCATTGACGCGAACAACCGAACGGATGCCTGTGTACAAGGCAGCCATCCAGCCGCGGAAAACGGGACCGAAGCCGGCCGCTTCGAGGACGGCCTCCAAGTATCGATGGTCTACCCTATCGAAAGCTTTCGATTGATCCAAATTGATCAGGGCCCCACCCATGCCAGGTTCCTTAACTACCCTCTCTATGATGTAGCGCATCAGATGGAGGTTGTCATGGATGCTCCGGCCCGGCACGGCGCACGTCTGCTCCGTGCCGACCAGTTTCTCGATGACAAGCGCCAACCGCTTGGCTAACACCTTGGCCAAAATTTTCATGTCTGCATTGAGCAGAGTGATGGGCCTAAAGTTACCTATGGCGTCCCCCTTGATTGGATCTTTCTTCAGCAGCGTTACCGCTCCTCGGCTCACAAAACCGGGAATGCACCCGTTCTGCTGCCAGTTGCAGTACACGGCCGCCAAGACTTCTCCAAACAAGTCTGGCATACAGTTGTAAAGCTCGTAGGGCAGACCATCCAAACCCGGAGATTTGTCCGTCGAGCAACCCGCCATCGCGTCCCTCACCTCCTCCGCCGTGATGACCCCTTCGCAGCACTCCGCCTCTCTTGCCGAGAGTCGTGGCAAGCTGTGCAGGTAGGCACTAAAGTCCACCCTGCCTTCTCGCTCGCCACTCCTCCCGAACAGTCGGGCAAAATGCTGCTGAAACGCCTCGCACATCTTGCTCGGCTCGAGCAATTCGCGCCCCTGTTCGTCTACCAGAGACCGGATGGTGGCTCTGTTACCCCGCTGCGCCTCCGCCACCCGGGCCTCACGTGCGGCTCCAACACCTTCATTCCTCAGAGCACGCATCCTTGCCCTGACAGCACACCCTTCGTGTTTAGCATTGAAGTGTTGGTCGAGGGCCAACCTCGCCGCTAAAACGTCGGATGCGATGCCACTTCGCAATGCCTCTTCTAACTTTATCACTAGCCCCCCCCCCCCCTCTTCTCTGTTCCTCTCTACAGCTAGTGCCCTGCTATACCTTATTGCTTCCGCCCTTACTGCTCTCTTGAGGGCAAACCACCATTTGTTGTTGATGATGGCTCCCGTCAAAGCCCTCTTTACTAACGTGCTAATCCGGTCTCTGAAAACCTGTCTCGACGGGAAAGACGCGTTTAGTTTCCAGTAACCGGGACCCTGCCTATGTGCCTTATCTAAGTCTAGCGTACACGTCACAAGTTTGTGATCCGTGTAGCTGAGTATGTGGAACTGTGGACATCCTAAACTATCTCTATCTCTTGTCCTACACACTATCCTATCTAGATACGATCTCGACGACCCAATGCGGTTGCTCCAAGTCCACGTTGGCACATTTGGGTGGTCGAGTCGGTACCTGTCAGACAACTGGAAGCGTCTGAGCAGGTCTATGAGGCCTTTGCATCCCCTTCTAGTTGTGTCACTCCCCACGTAGTCTAGATGCGTGTCCAAGGTAGCATTCCAATCCCCCACTAAAAGTAAGGGACGAGACGTTCCCAGGAATACTTCTAGACGTCGAAAGAAGTCTGACCGCCCTGTTAAAGGAGGCACATAAACTGCCAGCAACCGAAAAGCGCCTCCATCGCTGCCGTCCACATCTAGGACAACCAGTCTACCCTCCGGGTCCGTAAATATCGTCTTTACTTGGAGATCCAGACTCTTGCGAAAAAGAACCGCCGTGCCACTACCGCCCATCCTCGGCAGACAGGGAGAAAAATAAATGTTAAACTGTCCGCCAAACATGGACTTTAGGGCCCGCGGTTCATGGAGTCTGGTCTCACTAATGGCTATGATATCCAAATTGTGTGACTTGATGTCATTTAAGAGGTACCCTTGTTTCCAAGGGGACCCTAAGCCACGCACATTCACACAACCAATCTTCACCATGATTCTATTTATACGTGTGCTTTAAAGCACAAAACAAAAGAACAGAAAGTTACTTACCGTTAGAAAGTTTTGTTTCCTCCTTGGATTTTTCACCAAGGAGGCTATTGTACAATTTCTTGCACAAATATTTCTGGAATCCCCCTACCGAGTTGGGGTAGAGGGATTTTATTGTGTTGTGTAATGCTGGTGTTACATGAATAATTTTAATGTGTTTTGGCGGTGTTGTACGTGGGTGGTTGTTGGTTTTGATATCGTTATTTGTGATGTTTGTTTTAGAGTTGATGTAATTCATCAACTCTGTGTTTGTACTGTCTATTGCTGTTAGCATTGTTTTTTTTATATTACTATTGGTGTTAGTAGTATTTTCGGGAGATGTGAATCTCCCTGCTTTGTTTGTGTTTGCATTTTGTTTTGTTTTCTTCTTACTGCGCTTCCTCTTTCCTTTCGTAGCTATTTTCCACTCCTCCCCACTCTCTTCATCGGATGATGGGAGATCTGAGGAGTCAGAAAGAGGTAACGGCAAATTTTGTGCGTCTGTGTGTGTTTCTGTGAATGTTTGTGTTGCTGTTTTTATTGATGTTGGCTGCTTGTTATTTATGGGTGGTGTATGTGATATGGGGGAGGGAGAGGCAGTCTTGGAATTTTCTTTTTTTTCTTCTGTTTTTGCAGTTTCTGTTGTCTTTTCTGTTTTGGTTATTGCTGATATTTCTGTTGTTGTTTTTTGTGTTGCTGGTGGTGTTGGTAGTAAGGTTTTTCTGTTGAGGGTATTTGGTAGTTGCTTCTGTTGTTGTTGTTGTTGTTGTTGTTGTTGTTGTTGTTGTTTTTGTTTAGCGGCCAGAGGGCAGTCCTTTTTCAGATGTGCTTCGCTGTTGCATAGGTAACAGCGAGGTCGCCTGCCCTCAACCACCACATACAGCTTGTGGTCCTCTGCCAATCTAATGTTTGGAGGAATTTTCTGTGAAGCCTCCTCCGTGATGTGGAGAAGGATTTCCAGATTTTTCCCTCCCCAGTTCTTTTCCTCTCCGACCGTAATCTCCAAAATATTTGCCTCCTCCATTTCCAGGCACACGGCCGATATCAGCCATTGGGTGTCCACCTCCGATGGCACATTTTTTATCATAACTTTGGTCACTCTCTGTCCTAGATAACTCGGTATCATTACCAAGTCATCTGTGCGGAGAGAGAGTGTCGAAAATTGTTTAGCTAAATTTTCATCTAGAAATCTCACTTGCACCGTTCCAAATTTCCTTCCCCAGGTGACATGATTCTGATAAGGCCAAATTTTTCTAAGACAAACTTCAATTTTATCTGTGCTAACATTTTCTACACGTCTGGTTTTTGTGTTTACCAGTTTATAAATGATGCACTTTTTGTTTTTCATTTCTATAATATCTTTTGGTATGTTTATTCTGACATCATCTCCTTCTTTCGTAAGAAGGGATTTTGTGTCTTTTATTTGTTTTTGTGTGAATGTCACTATTGTTCTTTTTTCCTTTAGAGCATTTGCGAAATTTGTTTTTGTTGTGCTGGCGGACAAGTTCTTCTGGATATTTTTGTTTATGTTGGTGTATGTACTGCCTGGTTCAAAGGTGGTGGTAGTGGCAGCAGAGTTTGTTGAACAGGTGATGGTGTCATTGCAGACGGCCGATAACTTTACTTCCTTGTTGTTGCTGTTGTTGTTGTTGTTGTCGTTGTTGTTGTTGTTGTTGTTGTTGTTGTCGTTGGTGGTGGTGATGATGGCGTCAGCAGCAATGGTGCTTACGTCAGAGACATTTGTGACGGTTTTTACGCATGGTTTTGTAACCTTGGTTACAGTTCTGTTTTTGTTGGTGGTGTTGGTGGTGGTGGTGGTGGTGGTGGTGAGAGGGCTGTTAGTAGCTGTAATCACAGTCTTTGTGACGTTTACAGCAACTGCGTTCCTGTCACTGCATGAGCACGCGCTATTCTGTTCTTTTTTCTCTTCTGGCATCTGAAGCCTCGGGAAATGCTTGTCAAAAGAACAAGACAAGCGTTCCAAAATTATGTTTCTCGACATTTTTCAAATGTCAAGACGGAAATTTTTGTATTTTGCTAGGGCCGAAACTGCCCCTGGGGGTCAATTCCTGCCCTTGAAAATACACACAAATGAAGCCTAGGTGCTTCGCAACAAAATTATTTTAAAATTCCAACAAAATGTGGACAGTAAAAGGTCAAATAAACGTTTACCTTCGCAGCCGATGTGACAGCACGTCCGTGAGAAGAGATAGATAGATAGATAGATAGATAGATAGATAGATAGATAGATAGATAGATAGATAGATGGATAGATAGACAGATAGACAGACAGACAGAAAGACAGACAGAGAGACAGACAGATAGATAGATAGATAAATAGATAGATATCTAGATAGATTGACTGATTGATTGTTAGACAGCTATACACTATCTCATTCTGAAGCAGCCAGTTATCTATCCATCATTCTATATATCTGTCTATCTATCAATTTATAGATAGACAGACACACACACAAACAAACAAACACGCACAAGCTCACACACATAGATAGATAGATAGATACATACATACATACATACATACATACACATATATATACATACATGCATGCATGCATACATACATACATACATACATACATACATACATACATACACACTTATCCAACTACACTTAGTTTCAGTTTACCTCTATATCATATATTTAGACTAGAATAAATCTAAAATAATGTTTCAAAGTAGCTGGCTGAAAAAAAACAGTGAGAATTGAACAAAATGTGATAAAATTCTCAGTTCTGTCCCATGTCGATATTGCGAATGGATGAATAAAATATGACTGCTATTTGGTTTGGTTTGTATCAAACTTTATTTTTTTTCCCCACCTCATATTTTCATTGTTGTTTTATTTAGCAGAATCTAACACATTAAAGTGAATAAATGATGACTGACTGACTAGAAATTTAACAAGTTGTTTTGAAAAAGATACATAATGTGTGTGTGTACATTCATATATATATATATATATATATATATATACATATATATATATATATATATATATATATATATATATATATATATATATATATATATATATATATATATATATATATATATATATGTATACATATATATGCATATACCATGCATATATCATGCATGGAGATATGCATTTAAACACACACACGCACACATACACACACACACACACACACACATACATATAATCAAATTCACCTTACTTTGAGTTGCTCGGATGATACTGCACTGACTTGGTGCTTCAACTCAAGTACCTAATTCAACTGAATCTCAATCATTTCTTATATATCTATATATATATATACATATATATATATATATATATGTATATATACAAATCTCTCTCTCTCTCTCTCTCTCTATATATATATATATATATATATATATATATATATATATATATCATCATCATCGTTTAACGTGCGCTTTCCATGCTAGCATGGGTTGGACGATTTGACTGAGGACTGGTGAACCGGATGGCTGCACCAGGCTCCAATCTGATCTGGCAGAGTTTCTACAGCTGGATGCCCTTCCTAACGCACGCCAACCACTCTGAGAGTGTAGTGGGTGCTTTTACGTGCCGCCGGCACAAGGGCCAGTCACGCAGTACTGGCGACGGCCATGCTCAAAATGGTTTTATATATATATATATATATATATATATATATATATATATATAAATATATATATATATAGAGAGAGAGGGGGGTTGGAAGGGAGAGAGTATATGCATTGTGAATGTGTGTGTGTGTGTGTGTGTGTGTGTGTGTGTGTGTCTGAGAGAGAGAAAGAGAGAGAGAGAGATAAAATCATCTTCACAAAATAAGGATCTTGTAATTTGTTTTCATTTCAGGGTTAACAACTCTGTTTTTACTTCATCATCATCAACACTATCACCATCATCATGAAGATCCTTCAACTGATGCAGTCAGTTGGGATGCCACTTTCGACTCTTTCATAGTCAGCCATCGCCACAAGCTTCTGTTCTCTATCATGTGAGACAGTTTCACTGTGTTGTAACCTGTCCAGTCCTTGATGTCTTCAATCCAGGATTTTCTGTCTGCCATTCTTTTGCCCTCCCGAAACTGTTCCCTGAAGAATGGTTTTGGATAGGGAGTTGTGGTAGGATACATGACAGTACCAGGCAAGCTTTCATCTTTTTACCTATACAAGGAGTGGTTACACTCTGCCAGCGTATTTGTTGACTTGCTGCCTGGCAAAGCTGTTCATTTTGTGCTCTGTGTATGGGATGTGTTACAGCCTTCTGGAGCACTTGTGCTCAAATGCCTGAGTTCTTTGTTCCATGTCAGATGTAAGATTCCAGCTCTCACACCCATACAGAAGGACCACCAGGACCTGGTTAACTCTGAATCTTGTTGGAAAAGTAATGGAATTGCTTTTCCATATGTTGTTCAGCTTTGTCGTGGCAGTAGAGGTTAAACTGAGTCTTGTTGTTTTCTCCTTTTGAGATCTACCATCCTTAGTCACAGTGGATCCTCAATGCGTGAAGGTGTCCTCTTCAAGTTTCTCACCACTTAGCCTGATGTTGGTTGCTGTGTTCTTGTTGTTACTATTTACCAGGATCTTGCTCTTTTCTAGGCTGATCTCCTTCCTATAAACTCCTTCCTAGTTAAGCCTCCCAAGGCTCATGTATAAACTAGAAAGTTAGTTTACCACACTATTGTGCTTCTTGTAAGATTTAGAGTTTTAACAAGTTTTTTTTCAGATCTATACTAATAGCTGGTAATGGATTTTGAACATTAATGAATAGAAAATAATTTGTAAAATCTTTTTGAGGAAAATGAATTCAGCATACTTCAGTTTAAGATAATGTAATATTGCAACTAATAAACAATTTACAAGTGTTAATCAATACACCACCACCACCACCACCGCTACCATCATCATCATCATCATCGTTGTTGTTGTTGTTGTTTAACACCCATCCCCTTTCATGCTGGAAGGAGGATGTTAAATAATGGGTTGGATAGCGTGACAGGACCTGGCATCAGACTTCTGTGATTTGGCATGGTTTTTACAGCTGGATGCCCTTCCTAACATCAACCACTTTACAGAGTGGGTTGAGTGCTTTTTACGTGGCACCAACACAGGTGAAGTCAGTTTTAGCATGGTTTTTACAGCTCAATGCTCTTCCAAATGCCAACCACTTTACAATGTGGTTGGGGTGTTTTTTAAGTGGCACTTGCACTGACACAGCCACTAAGTAACTTTGCAAAACAAGGAATCTTTGAGAGGGGACGGGGCATTGGAGGAGATGATCTTGTTTCAGATGATGAAAGGCTAGAGTTGCTGAACAATTGATGAACTTGTTCATATGACTAGTGTGTCCTGGAGCTCCTGCCAACGAATTTTGAGTGAGAAATTGTGAATGGAAAGAGTTGCAGCTAAATTTGTACCTCACTTGCTCACAGAAGATCAAAAGCAGTCACAAGTGAATGCATATCATGAGCTGAAAGAACAGTTGGAAGTTGATCCGGGCCTTTATTCAAAGGTCATCACTGGTGGCGAAAGCTGGTGCTATGGCTACAACCAGGAAATGAAGCAGCAATCAAGTCAATGGAAACATTCAATGTCACCACGCCCCAAAAAAGCTCGTCAAGTGAAGTCCAAGGACAAGATGATGCTGATTTGTTTCATCAATGTGAAAGGAATTATTTACACAGAATTTGTTCCTCCTGGTCAAACTGTTAACCAGACATTGTACTTGGCAGTTCTGAAGCATTTGTGAGATGCAGTGAAACAAAAACATCCCAAACTGTGGCAAAGTGGAGAGCGGTGGTTTCACCACGACAATGTGCCTGTGCACACCAGCTTGAGTGTGAAACAGTTTTGGACACAAAATGGTATGACCCCACTTATCTACCTTCCCTATTCACCTGATCTTGCTCCCAGTGGTAATTTTTTTTCCCCCCAAATGAAAAATGTCCTTAAAGGAAAACGTTTTGCAATGCGGAAGAGGTGAAGAAAAAAATGCTGAAGGTTTTAAAAGGCATCCTTTTGCTAGAGTTCCAGGACAGATTCAAACAATGGAAAATGCACTTGGACCAATGCATTGCTTCAAATGGAGAATAGTTTGAAGGTGATAAAAGTGTAAACATATAAAACTAAGTGAGTAAAATCATTACTCTGAATTTTTGGTCATTTCTTCAGGGTTGTATAGTATTCTGAACTGTGACCTCACTATTTAACCCTATACCTTCTTCATTCCTTCTCTAACAGCACATATCAATCTTTTTCATAACATGTCCATATCAGAGCATCTACTAAGCCATCTGAACAGTTCATGTACTCCATTTCATAGATATCACTACAACTAACTCCCCTTGTACATCAATGTACCAGGTCTTTTTACAACTACTTAGGTTAATTAAATTGCATAAGATATTTATACCCAATGAGTCACTAAAGCTTTTAATAAGTGGTTATTACTCACCCTGTAGATTAAAATGGCAGATTTAGTACATTTTAAGTATTGATTCTCTTTCTCCTTGATCTCTTTGAGATTCCAACTACATCTCTTGCTCCCAAAACATGAGTTATAATTCCTTTTATGTTGCAGGAGAATATCTAGGTGGAATATAAACAAATATTTTAAGATTTAACACACCAGGTTATGCTGATAATTTAAAAACGATGTTAGCTGTTAATGTTGGAAATTATTTTTACTACAAAACACACATTAAACCAGTGAGGTTAAAGTGAGGTACTCATATTCCATTGGATAATTTCTATTTTTATCTTATCCCTCCAATAAATAAAACCAATAACATAGGTACAAGTAAAGCACTGGGCTTTATTAAATCACTTATTCCACATCTCCTTGGAATGTTGAATTAATGCTTGACCAAATCAATATTAGCCATTTCAACAGATATAGCAGAGCACTGAATTAAATCCATTTGTCCTATGTCTTAAATCTTTCTGTCATTGATTTTTATCATTCATCTCTTCAAGAATGATAAAAATAAGTACCAGTAATATACTAGAATCCATTGAAAGTATCCTATTTCATATCATTGAGCCTAGGCATCCACTATACCAGTATTTCTCAGAGTTGGATGATGGAGCTCTGAGGATAGAAAGAGGCTGAACAAATGACAGTGTTTGATAAAATTAAGATAGTTTTTATGCTTTAAGCCCTTTTGATGCCAAACTGCAAAACCTTCCACCAAAATTTCCTATCATTTTATTTTCCAAACAGAAGTTTGATAATAATTTTGTATCTTAGCACAAAACCAGCAAGTCTGGGAAAGGGGTCTAATTGATTACATCAACTCCAGTATTCAACTGGTACTTTTTTATCGACCCCAAATTGCCACTAAACATTTTGCCTGGCATGCTAATGATTCTGCCTGCTCACTGCCTTCACACCAGCTTAATGATGACAATTATTTAACTAAATTTTTCATTATTTTCAGAATTTATTGAAGCAAAATCAATTTATTTCAGCAAAAATATGGTAATGCAAAAGTTAACTTGCCCAAAGAAAAATGAATGATATGGATGTAAATTCTATTGTTTTCTCATTAATAGAGATGTAAGGGTGGGAACAAGCATTTTGACTAACATTTTTTTTTGTGTATATGTGTGTGTGTTTGTGCAAGCGTGTATGCACGTGCATGCATGTGTGTGTGTGTGTGTGTGTGTGTGTGTGTGTGTGTGTGTGTCCTGGTATTTGTCAGTTTGAGAAACCTCAAATCACATGTTTTTTTAAGGAAATAAAAAGAAGAGAAACCTAGTATAGTACAATCCTAGATCAATTATTTGTGAAAACCAAAACACAGATACTCGTGGCTAGAATATCTGTGGTCATAGCTTTGTTCAGTGAAAGATGAAATGGGTCTAAACAACAGCAACAATAACAATTGGTCTTTTACATCATCAACCAAAACCAATATTTACCAATATTTACCAAATACTGAATCTTCCATTCAGCATAGAAAGCAAATTACAAAACATACAAAAACACACAAGCTAAAAATGTAAAAGATGCAAGAATGGTTGTGGTTTAAAAAACACTTCTCAACCACATGATTTCAGGTTCAATCCCATTGTTTGGCATCTTGGACTTCAACTAGAACCCCAGACCAACCAATGCATTGTGAGTGAATTTGGTAGATGGAAACTGTGTGGAAGCCTATAACATATGTGTGTTTGTGTGTGTATATATGTATACGTTTATATGTGTGTGTATTTGTGTGTGTATATGTATGTATGTGTGTGTGTGTGTTTGTGTGTGTGTATTTATGTGTGTGTGTATATGTATGTGTGTGTTTGTGTGTGTGTCTTTATGTTTGTGTTACTTCCCTCACTGCTTGATAAGGGGTGTTGCTTTGTTAATGTCCCCACAACTTAACTGTTCAGCAAAAAAGATTGACAAATGTAAAATAAAGAGTATCATCATCATCATCATCATCATTTAACATCCGTCTTCCATACATGCATGGGTAGAATGGTTGACAGGAGCTGGCCAGGTAGAAAACTACCTTAGGCTACTGTGTCTATTTTGGCAGGGATTTTACAGCTGGATGCCCTTCCTAACATCAAATCACTCTGCAGAGTAGTACTAGCACAGGCGAAGTCAGATTTGGCATGATTATTATTATTATTATTTTAATGTTTAACTTTTGTTTTGCATTTGCACAAGTTAGCTCCAAGTCTCACCCAGAGACCTCAAGAGACACCAATTTAGAAGTTCATGTTGGTGTTATGCCTAGGGTGCCATATATTTGGTTTTGTACATAGTATTGTTCTAGAAAATATTTAAGAAACTATAAGAAAATTATGTGTTTGTTTTAAAATTTGAGATTACATAGACAGTATTTTACATAGGATATGGGCAGTTCCCATGAGCACTATCTTTTGAATTTCTGCCATTTTGGGGTTTCCTGGTATCTGAGCTAGGTAGCAATCAGCCCCTTTTGCTATCATTCCTAGGAAACCTATGACAACAGGTATTGTTTTAATCTTCAGGTTCCACATTTTGCTAATTTCTATTTCAAAATCTTTATACTTGCTCAGTTTTTGGTAGGTCTTGACAGACATGTTTATATTGATTGAGACAGTCGTATCAATGAGGAGGCATGATTTTTGTCTGAAGTCTTTCAATATGATGTCTGGCCTATTTGCATCTATCCTTCTGTCAGTGTGAATGGTTAAGTTCCAGAGGAGTGAGATGTGATCATTTTCAAGCACAGGGAGTGGTTTGTATTCCCACCAGTTTTATCATGGGGCAGGTCCAGGTTTTTGCAAATTACCCAGTGAATATATTATTATTATTATTATTATTATTATCATTATCATTATTATTATTATTATCATCATCATCATCATCATCATCATCATCACCATCATCATTATCAACATCATCATTATTATTTTTATCATCATCATCATCATCATCATCATCATCATCATCATCATCACCATTATTATTATTATATTATTATTATCATTATTATTATTGTTATTATTTTGCATCACATTATCTATTGAGTGTTCTCTTTTATTCTGACCTTTGCATAAAATAATTTACTTCTTTTTAGACCCATAACAAACTCTTTCAGTGACTGGAACAGATTTCGGGGGGGGGGGGGGGAGTAATAATTGTCTAGTAAATAATTATAGTATAAACAAAAGGTAACCAAAGCTAATATTTTTCTTACATCCTTATTTTATTTGGTACTTAGGCATTGATGAGATTTGCAGATCCTTTGCAGACTGGGTGACATACTCGACAGATGAACACTTATTTCTTCTCTTATTTCTTTCTTTTTCTGATTATGATGTGAACTCACTGTCTCTTGTTTTCTCCTCAGCTTTTGCCCCCTCCTTCTGTCTCTCTCTCTCTCTCTATCTATCTATCTATCTATCTATCTATCTATCTATCTATCTACTTATCTATCTATCCATCCATCTATCTATCCATCCATCTGTCTATTCATCCATCTATCTATCTATGAGGCACTTACAACTGGCAGCGCAACCAACGTTTTGGCTGCGAGGATGGCCCTTGACCAATACCTCAACGCCAAACACTAAGGTTGCATCGTCAGAGCTAAAATGCGTGCCTTAAGGAACGAAGGGATCGAAGCTGCGCGAGAAGCACGGGTGGCGGGGGCGCAACGCGGTAACAGAGCCACCATTCAGTCTCTAATCGATGAACAGGGATGTAGTTTGCTCGAACCCGAAAGGATGTGTGGGGCCTTTCAACAGCACTTTGCTCGACTGTTTGGTGCGAGCGGTGGGTCGGAACGCAGGATGGACTTCACTGCCTACCTGACCAGCCTGCCGCGGCTCTCGGTGGGAGAGGCAGAGTGTTGTGAGGGTCCCATCACAGCTGCTGAAATAAGGGATGCTATGGCGGGTTGCGCGAGGGATAAGTCACCTGGATTGGATGGTCTACCCTACGAGCTGTATTGTCAAATGCCAGACTTGTTTGGCGACCTCTTGGTATCAGTCTACTGCAACTGGCAACAAAACGAGAGAATTCCCGGTTTCGTGAGTCGAGGTGCAGTGACATTGCTGAAGAAAGACCCAAATAAGGGGAATTTTATAGATAATTTTAGGCCCATCACTCTGCTCAACGCAGATTTGAAAATTTTGGCCTAAGTAATAGCCGAGAGGTTGGCGCTTGTCATCAATAAACTGGTCGACAGGGCGCAAACATGCGCCGTGCCGGGCAGAAGCATCCATGACAACCTCCACCTCATGCGCTACATCATGGACAGGGTAGTTAAGGATCCTGGCATGGGTGGGGCGCTGATCAATTTAGATCAATCTAAAGCCTTCGATAGGGTCGACCATCGATACCTGGCGGCCGTCCTCAGGGCAGCTGGCTTTGGTCCCGTCTTCCGCGGTTGGATCGCTGCCTTGTATAGTGGCATCCGATCGGTAATTCGGGTAAACGGTCACCTGTCAAAACCGTTCGACATCACGCGTTCGGTCCGTCAGGGATGTCCCCTGTCGGCGCTTCTGTATGTATTGACGCTCGAACCACTACTGCGGAAGCTGGCGACACTGAGGTGTATCCCACGAGAGCTGGGTTGCGGGACGAGCGTGTCTGCATATGCGGACGATGTCACCGTCATAGTGTCGAGCGAAAAGCACGTCGAGATGCTAGGCGAGACACTTAAAGAATACGAAACGGTGACAGGAGCAAAAATTAACCCGGAAAAATCAGTGGGTTTGTTACTCGGCACCTGGAGAAGCAAGCCCATACCGTCCAACAGTGACTCCGTAGTGGGACGCTGGACGGACGGACCGGTTAAACTGCTCGGGGTTTGGTTCAGTCCGGACCTCCAAATGGATAAGAACTGGGACGAGATCACCAGTAGAGTGATCAAACTCAGCCAAACATGAGCTGAGAGAAAGTTATCTCTAAAAGGCCGGGCGGAGGTGGCTAATGTGTATATCGCATCAGTCATCGATTACCGCCTGACCGTCGTGCCTTGTCCCGATGCCACCATCACGAAACTAGAACGCATACTTTTCCGCTTTCTGTGGAAGGGTGGCGTTCCGATGGTGAGGCGATTCATTTGCTGTCAACAACCGTTACATGGAGGACTGGGGATGCTGTGGTTAATGATGCGCAGACATGCGCTGAGACTGCGGCATCTCTGGAACTTCATTGACGACGGTGAACAGGTGTGGGCGCCGTTTGTGAGGCACGCCTTCCCGCAGCTCGTCTCACTCACCGAACTGCAAACATGGATCAGGAAGAGACCGAAACTGGGCGTTTGGCACCGCGAGTGTCGCCAAGCTCTACAACAACTCTGCCGTCCGGGATCAAACTTGTGCAACTTCCAAACGACCAATGCGTTCTATAAAGGACTAGTGGAGGGGAGGTCTGACGACACTCTCGGGGCAAACCTGGGTGTCGACGAGAAATTCCTAACCCGCCTTTTCAGGACGACGTTCGGGCCGGGGCCTATGGATAATTTCCAGAGATCCCTGGCTTGGCAATGCTATCGAGACGCACTACCAGTTGGAGAGAAGATCTACAGACACGGTTCGAAAACCACCGGACCGACCTGCTCGAGATGCGGTCAGAGCGACGAAACCGTTCTGCACGCACTCGTGCAGTCTCCAGATATTTCAGAGCTGTGGACCTTCGTCGAACGGCTGTTGTCGCGTGTGGGACGAGCCCACTTATCAGCCGAGTCTATCGTGAATATTGTTCCGCCACCTTCCTTTAAACGGGAAGGAAAAACGTTTTTTTTTGTAACACTGATAGCTATGGCAAATGAATGCGTGTGGTGGACGCGTTTGAAAGGTCTACAAACAAACACTTTCCTCTCTGGTCAGTCCCTCGTCAACTTTTTCAAGTACCACTTGAAAAGGAGGATGAGGATAGAGAGGAAAGTGTTGTCGAATGAAAGTTTCAATAAAAAATGGGTAAATGTGGCAAAAATGGTAAGAATGAAAGACGACACCATTTTAAGCATAGACTTGTAACAAAAAGAGACAAAAAGAGAGAAGGTACTTACTTTCATGTACCTTTAAAAAAAAAAAAGCCTGAGGTGACCGTGGTCTTTTCCGTAGGCTTTTCTCTCCACGGATAAACCTAATCTGTTCCCCGTTTTTTACATTGACTGTGATACGCGATCCCTATTGATCGACCCCCACCCACGTTTTTTTTGTTTTTTTTCTTCCCGCGATCCCTTTTGATCGAAATTATCCCCCCCACCAAAGAAAAGCTCTACTTTATAATTTGTCCATTTTCTGTATTTAGCCCTGTGTGGCTATAATAAAAAGATATCTATCTATCTATCTATCTATCTATCTATCTATCTATCTATCTATCTATCTATCTATCTATCTATCTATCCATCCATCCATCCATCTATCTATCCATCCATCTATCTATCCATCCATCTATCTATCTATCTATCTCTATGGACGGACGGTAGACGTGTCGGCTCCGTAAGTTTTGCCTTTTTCATGTTTTAAAAAGTTTGTTTGTAAAGTTTATTTTATATACAAAGTTGTATAACAACTTGTATACTCTCTGGTGCAAGTTTTTTGCGACGGAAATCTGCCCTGTGTGGCACATTTCCAGGATATAAAAACCAATTTCGGCTTTCTAGCCATTTTTTTTGAGACGATGGCGTCTTGTAGCCATGAAAATTTTTGTGAAACGAACGCTGCAGTCTGCAGTGTTTCGTTCGAAAAAGAATTTCCTAGTCTTCCTTCCTCACAGTTAAAGGAGAGAATGGAGAAAAAGAAAGACTCTGCTGCTACAGCAGTCTTGCCTGCCAACGTAACCAGTGACAACAACAACAACAACAACAGCAGCAGCAGCAGCAGCAGCAACAACAAGGACACAAATGTCCTTGCTAACAAAACCACTGTCCTCACCACTGATACCACCACTACCACCACCACAACGAACTTTGCCGAGGCTTTGAAGCCTAGGAAAAGAATTTTGAATATATCGAAAGAGAAATTACTTGCATGCAAAAGCATGCTAAGTAAAAAGGACGTTACAGTCCATCTTCAAACGCCCGCGGACTTTAAGATAAATATCGATAAAAAAAACTATCATCTACAGAACCATTAATTTAAAGACAAAGACAGTGGAAAAATTCACCCAAGAAAATGTTGAGAGATGCTTAAAGCCGATTTGGTCTTACAAAACTTACATAACGAGAGGTTTGAAATT
Organism: Octopus bimaculoides; assembly: GCF_046866305.1. Classification (NCBI taxonomy): domain Eukaryota; kingdom Metazoa; phylum Mollusca; class Cephalopoda; order Octopoda; family Octopodidae; genus Octopus; species Octopus bimaculoides. Next base: position 61,561,434 of record NC_142930.1, read on the forward strand.
CGGGACGATAGAGGTAAGACTAGACAGCGAGCAGCGAGCGAAGGACCTCTCCACTAAGTCATTACAACATGAGAACCTGCTCATGATCCCTACGTACCTTGGTCATAGGGTTACGAAAATAAATATTTCGAATGTGCCTCCTGAAATTGAGGAAGAATGGCTAGTATCTGCCATATGTCTAGGCATAGAGGAGGAGATAAACATATTAGAAGCATCTGCCGTTTGCAATCAAAACTGGATTGGCCAGGAATTTCAACTTCTGGTACAAATTGATCCAGCAAACTGAGAAAAAATTCCACATAGAATCCAATTAACTGAGGATTCAATTCTTCATGTTTTCGTCGAAGGCAGAAGGCCAGTTTGCTACGTTTGTAGTAGCAAAACTCACCTTCAAAAAACATGCCCAGTAGCCCAGAAGAAAAGGCAACAACAACGGCAACAATACAAAGAAAAACAACAACAACAACGACAACAACAACAACAACCACAAGAAAAGCACAAGAAAAAAACAGCATTACTGCCTACACCGCCATATGCACAACTGGTCAAGCAGTTGTACAACGAAATGGAAAAACGCCAGCAGCCAGCAACACAGCCGAACCAAACAACAACACCACCAGTACCACCAAGAACAGAATCAGCACCATCACCACCACCAACACCAACAACAACAACCCCACAAGAAGGGAACACGAAAAAGACTCCCACCCCACCCCCAAAAACCAAAACACCACATCCCAACTGTCACGAAACAGCACCAACACCACCAACAACAAAATCAACCCACACAAAAATAGACCCCAACACCCTTCCCCTCACACCCTCCGATTCCTCCGACATGTCAGATGAAGATGACACAGAGGCTTGGCATGTGGCCACGGGGGAGGGAAAGAAAACGGGGGAAAAAAAGAACGGAAAAACAAACAAAGTGGGGAGGTTTACCAGCCCCGAAACCAACACATCCACAGACAACAAAAACACCAACACAAACGCACCAACACAGAACCCCACAACAAGCTTGACAGCGATAAACACAAACAACCCAGACCTAATGAAATTCATTAGGTCAAACACTAACATAACAGATAATGACACGAAAACAAGCAATCACCCACGCACAACACCACCACAACACATCAAAATCATACATGTAACACGGAGCACATACAATACACTGAAATCTCTCTACTCGGATACAGTAGGGAGATTCCAGAAATATTTATCAAAAAAACTATACAGAAACCTTCTGAGAGAAGGTTGTGAGGCCAAGAGCCAAGAACTTTCGGACAGTAAGTAACTCTCTCTTTCTCTCCTTTCGTGTGTAAAACACAAATTTTGATAGAATCATGGTGAAGATTGGCTGTGTGAATGTGCGTGGCTTGGGGTCGCCTTGGAAACAAGGGTACCTCTTAAATGACATCAAGTCACACAATTTGGATATCATAGCCATTAGTGAGACCAGACTCCATGAACCGCGGGCCCTAAAGTCCATGTTTGGCGGACAGTTTAACATTTATTTTTCTCCCTGTCTGCCGAGGATGGGCGGTAGTGGCACGGCGGTTCTTTTTCGCAAGAGTCTGGATCTCCAAGTAAAGACGATATTTACGGACCCGGAGGGTAGACTGGTTGTCCTAGATGTGGACGGCAGCGATGGAGGCGTTTTTCGGTTGCTGGCAGTTTATGTGCCTCCTTTAACAGGTCGGTCGGACTTCTTTCGACGTCTAGATGTATTCCTGGGAACGTCTCGTCCCTTACTTTTAGTGGGGGATTGGAATGCTACCTTGGACACGCATCTAGACTACGTGGGGAGTGACAAAACTAGAAGCGGATGCAAAGGCCTCATAGACCTGCTCAGACGCTTCCAGTTGTCTGACAGGTACCGACTCGACCACCCAAATGTGCCAACGTGGACTTGGAGCAAACGCATTGGATCGTCGAGATCGTATCTAGATAGGATAGTGTGTAGGACAAGAGATAGAGATAGTTTAGGATGTCCACAGTTCCACATAGTCAGCTACATGGATCACAAACTTGTGACGTGTACGCTAGACTTAGATAAGGCACATAGACAGGGTCCCGGTTACTGGAAACTAAACGCGTCTTTCCTGTCGAGACAGGTTTTCAGAGACCCGATTAGCACGTTAGTAAAGAGGGCTTTGACGGGAACCATCGTCAACAACAAATGGTGGTTTGCCCTCAAGAGAGCAGTAAGGGCGGAAGCAATAAGGCATAGCAGGGCACTAGCTGTAGAGAGGAACAGAGTAGAGGGGGAGCTAGTGATAAAGTTAAAAGAGGCATTGCGAAGTGGCATCGCATCCGACGTTTTAGCGGCGAGGTTGGCCCTCGACCAACACTTCAATGCTAAACACGAAGGGTGTGCTGTCAGGGCAAGGATGCGTGCTCTGAGGAATGAAGGTGTTGGAGCCGCACGAGAGGCCCCGGTTGCGGAGGCGCAGCGAGGTAACAGAGCCACCATCCGGTCTCTGGTAGACGAACAGGGGCGCGAATTGCTCGAGACGAGCATGACGTGCAAGGCGTTTCAGCGGCATTTTGCCCGACTGTTCGGGAGGAGTGGCGAGCGAGAAGGCAGGGTGGACTTTAGTGCCTACCTGCACAGCTTGCCACGACTCTCGGCAAGAGAGGTGGAGTGCTGCGAAGGGGTCATCACGGCGGAGGAGGTGAGGGACGCGATGGCGGGTTGCTCGACGGACAAATCTCCAGGTTTGGATGGTCTGCCCTACGAGCTTTACAACTGTATGCCAGCCTTGTTTGGAGACGTCTTGGCGGCCGTGTACTGCAACTGGCAGCAGAACGGGAGCATTCCCGGTTTTGTGAGCCGAGGAGCGGTAACGCTGCTGAAGAAAGATCCAAACAAAGGGGACGCCATAGATAACTTTAGGCCCATTACTCTGCTCAATGCAGACTTGAAAATTTTGGCCAAGGTGTTAGCCAAGCGGTTGGCGCTTGTCATCGAGAAACTGGTCGGCACGGAGCAGACGTGCGCCGTGCCGGGCCGGAGCATCCATGACAACCTCCATCTGATGCGCTACATCATAGAGAGGGTAGTTAAGGAACCTGGCATTGGTGGGGCCCTGATCAATTTGGATCAATCCAAAGCTTTCGATAGGGTAGACCATCGATACTTGGAGGCCGTCCTCGGAGCGGCCGGCTTCGGTCCCGTTTTCCGCGGCTGAATGGCTGCCTTGTACACAGGCATCCGTTCGGTTGTTCGCGTCAATGGACGTCTATCGGGACCCTTCAACGTTGCACGTTCGGTTCGTCAGGGATGCCCTCTGTCGCCGCTCCTGTACGTATTGACTCTCGAGCCACTACTGCGGAAGCTGGCGACGCTGGGGGGCATCCCGCGAGAACTGGGGTGCGGGACGAGCGTGTCGGCATACGCGGACGACTTCACCGTCATAGCGTCTAGCCATGAGCACATCGAGCTTGTCGGCGAGACGCTGAAAGACTACGAAGCGGTGACGGGAGCGAAAATCAACCGGGATAAGTGGGTGGGTTTGCTGCTCGGCACCTGGAGAAGCAAGCCCATGCCGTCCGCCAGCGCCTCAGTAGTGGGACGCTGGACGGACGGTCCGCTCAAGTTGCTCAGAGTCTGGTTCGGTCCGGACCTTCAAACGGAGAAGAACTGGGACGAGATAACGAGTAGGGTGGCCACTCTCTGCCGGCAATGGCCCGAGAGGAAGCTGTCCCTAAAAGGTCGGGCGGAGGTGGCGAACGCGTACATCGCGTCCGTCATCGAATACCGCCTCACCGTCGTGCCTTGTCCCGATCACGCCATCACCGAAATGGAGCGCATCCTCTTCCGCTTTTTGTGGAAAGGAAGCGTTCCGATGGTGAGGGTTCCGTTTGTTGCCAACACCCGCTGAAAGGAGGGCTGGGCATGCCGTGGTTGATGATGCGCAGACATGCGCTGAGACTGCGACATCTCCGGCTCTCCGTAGACGACGGTGAGCAGGTGTGGTCGCCGTTTGTGCGACGCGCTTTCCCGCAGCTCCTCTCCATGACCGAGCTGCAGTCGTGGATCAAAAAGAGGCCGAGGAATGGCGAATGGCACCGTGAGTGTCGCGTTGCTCTGCAACAACTTTGCCGTCCCGGGTCGACCTTGAGCGGCTGCATCACAACGAAGTCATTCTATAGGGGATTAGTGGAGGGCAGGTACGACGACGATCTCGGGGCGAACCTGGGCGTCGACGAGGAATACCTGACCCGCCTGTTCAGGACGACTTTCGGACCGGGACCTATGGACAACTTCCAGAGATCCCTGGCCTGGCAGTGTTACCGAGAGGCGCTAACCGTTCGGGATAATCTCTATAGACACGGCTCGCGAAATGCGGGGCCGACCTGCCCGAGATGCGGTCAAAGCGATGAAACCGTTCTGCACGCACTCGTGCAGTGTCCAACCATTTCGGAGCTGTGGGCTTATGTCGAACGACTGCTGTCGCGTGTGGGACGAGTCGGTTTATCAACCGAATCTATCGTCAATATCGTCACGCCTCCTTCCTTTAAACGGGAAGGAAGAGCTGTATTTATCGTACTTGTGGTTATGGCCAAAGAATGCATCTGGTGGACGCGTCTGAAAGGATTAGAGACAAATACTTTCCTCTCTGGTCAATCTCTCATCAACTTTTTCAAGTATCACTTGAAAAGGAAGGTGAGAGTAGAGAGGCAAGTATTGTCTAGCAAATGTTTCGAAAAAAGATGGATACATGTAGCAAGAATGGCACGTATAAATGACGAAGCCACCTTGACCATGATTCTATAATACGTTTTAAAATTTTGTAAACAGAGAGTTACTTACGTTTCTTGCATAAATAAAAGAAATTTTATTTAACAAACTGTGACACTAAGGACCGAGGTTACCGTGGTCTTTTCGTAGGTTTTTCTTTCCACGGATAACCTCCCCATTTATTGGGAATTTTCTGTATTATTTCGTATTTTTTGTAAATACCCCAAATGTTTTGCGATGTTTTTTTTTCATCGTTGTCCCCACTTTTGTTTTTTTTTCTGCTTTGTTTTCGCCCCCCTCGAAAAGAAAAACTCTACATTTGTATTTTGTCCCCTCTATGTTGAGCCCTGTGTGGCTAATAAAGAAACCTATCTATCCATCCATCCATCCATCTATCTATCTATCTATCTATCTATCTATCTATCTATCTGATGGACATGCTGTCACATCGGCTGCAGAGGTAAACCTCTTTTTGACCTTCTATTGCCCACATTTTGTTGGAATTTTTAAATATTTTTGTTGCGAAGCACCTAGGCTTCATTTTTGTGTATTTTCAAAGGCAGCAATTGGCCCCCAGGGGCAGTTTCTGTCCTAGCAAAATACAAAAATTTCCTTCTCGACATTTGAAAAATGTCGAGAAACACAATTTTGGAACGCTTGTCTTGTTCTTTTGATGAGCATTTCCCGAGGCTTCAGATGCCAGAAGAGAAAAAAGAACAGAGTAGCGCGTGCTCACACAGTGACAGGAACGCAGTTGCTGTAAACGTCACAAAGACGGCGATTACAGCTACTAACAGCCCTCTCACCACCACCACCACCAACAACAACAACAACAACAACAAAAACAACAACAACAGCAAGGACGCAAATTTATACGTCCCGGATACTGTTAACAGCCCTGTCACCACCACCAACACCAACAACAAAAACAAAACTGTAACGAAGGTTACAAAACCATGAGTAAAAACCGTCACAAATGTCTCTGACGTAAGCACCATTACTGCTGATGCCATCATCACCACCACCACCAACAACAACAACAACAACAATAAAAACCACAACAACAGCAAGGACGTAAAGTTATCGGCCGTCAGCACTGACACCATCACCTGTTCAACAAACTCTGCTACCACTACCACCACCTTTGAACCAAGCAGTACATACACCAACATAAACAAAAATATTCAAAAGAACATGTCCGCCAGCACAACAAAAACAAATTTCGCAAATGCTCTAAAGGAAAAAAGAACAATAGTGACATTCACACAACAACAAATTAAAGACACAAAATCCCTTCTTACGAAAGAAGGAGATGATGTTAGAATAAACATACCAAAAGATATTATAGAAATGAAAAATAAAAAGTGCATCATTTATAAACTGGTAAACGCAAAAGCCAGACGTGTAGAAAATTTTAGCACAGATAAAATTGAGGTTTGTCTTAAAGCAATTTGGCCTCATCAAAATCATGTCACGTGGGGAAGAAGATTTGGAACGGTGCAGGTGAGATTTTTAAATAAAAATTTAGCTAAACAATTTTCGACACTCTCTCTCCGCACAGATAACTTGGTGATGATACCGAGTTATCTAGGACAGAGAGTGACCAAAGTAATAATAAAAAATGTGCCATCGGAAGTGGACATCTAATGGCTGGTATCGGCCGTATGCCTCGAAATGGAGGAGGCAAATATTTTAGAGATTACGGTCGTAGAGGAAAAGAACTGGGGAGGGAAAAATCTGGAAATCCTTCTCCACATCACAGAGGAGGCTTCACAGAAAATTCCTCCAAACATTAAACTGGCAGAGGACCACAAGCTGTATGTAGTGGTAGAGGGCAGGTGACCTCGCTGTTACCTATGCAACAGCGAGGCACATCTGAAAAAGGACTGCCCTCTGGCCGCTAAACAAAAACAACAACAACAACAACAGAAGCAACTACCAAATACCCCCAACAGAAAAACTTTACTACCAACACCACCAGCAACATAAAAAACAACAACAGAAATATCAGCAATAACCACAACAGAAAAGACAACAGAAACTGCAAAAACAGAAGAGAAAAAAAAGAAAAGTCCAAGATTGCCTCTCCCTCCCCCATATCACATACACCACACACAAATAACAAGCAGCCAACACCAACAAAAACCGCAACACAAACACTCACAGAAACACACACAGACGCACGAAATTTGCCGTTACCACTTTCTGACTCTTCAGAACTCTCATCGGATGAAGAGAGTGGGGAAGGGTGGCAAATAGCTACGAAAGGAAAGAGGAAGCGCAGTAAGAAGAAAACAAAACAAAATGCAAACACAAACAAAGCAGGGAGATTTACATCTCCCGAAAATACTCCTAACACCAATAGTAATATGCAAAAAACAATGCTAACAACAATAGACAGTACAAACACAGAGTTGATGAATTACATCAACTCTAAAACAAACATCACAAATAACGACATCAAAACAAACAACCACCCACACACAACACCGCCAAAAAAAATTAAAATTTACCATGAATCACCAGCATAGCACCACAAAATAAAATCCCTCTCCCCCAACTCGGTAGGGGGGTGTCAAAAATATTTGTGCAAGAAATTGTACAATAGCCTCCTTGGTGAAAAATCCAAGGAGGAAACAAAACTTGCAAACAGTAAGTAGCTCTTTTTACCTTTCCTTTTGTGCTTTAAAGCACGCGTACAAATAGAATCATGGTGAAGATTGGTTGTGTGAATGTGCGTGGCTTGGGGTCCCCTTGGAAACAAGGGTACCTCTTAAATGACATCAAGTCACACAATTTGGATATCATAGCCATTAGTGAGACCAGACTCCATGAACCGCGGGCCCTAAAGTCCATGTTTGGCGGACAGTTTAACATTTATTTTTCTCCCTGTCTGCCGAGGGTTGGGCGGTAGTGGCACGGCGGTTCTTTTTCGCAAGAGTCTGGATCTCCAAGTAAAGACGATATTTACGGACCCGGAGGGTAGACTGGTTGTCCTAGATGTGGACGGCAGCGATGGAGGCGTTTTTCGGTTGCTGGCAGTTTATGTGCCTCCTTTAACAGGTCGGTCGGACTACTTTCGACGTCTAGATGTATTCCTGGGAACGTCTCGTCCCTTACTTTTAGTGGGGGATTGGAATGCTACCTTGGACACGCATCTAGACTACGTGGGGAGTGACAAAACTAGAAGCGGATGCAAAGGCCTCATAGACCTGCTCAGACGCTTCCAGTTGTCTGACAGGTACCGACTCGACCACCCAAATGTGCCAACGTGGACTTGGAGCAAACGCATTGGGTCGTCGAGATCGTATCTAGATAGGATACTGTGTAGGACAGTTCCACATAGTCAGCTACATGGATCACAAACTTGTGACGTGTACGCTAGACTTAGATAAGGCACATAGGCAGGGTCCCGGTTACTGGAAACTAAACGCGTCTTTCCCGTCGAGACAGGTTTTCAGAGACCGGATTAGCACGTTAGTAAAGAGGGCTTTGACGGGAACCATCGTCAACAACAAATGGTGGTTTGCCCTCAAGAGAGCAGTAAGGGCGGAAGCAATAAGGCATAGCAGGGCACTAGCTGTAGAGAGGAACAGAGTAGAGGGGGAGCTAGTGATAAAGTTAGAAGAGGCATTGCGAAGTGGCATCGCATCCGACGTTTTAGCGGCGAGGTTGGCCCTCGACCAACACTTCAATGCTAAACACGAAGGGTGTGCTGTCAGGGCAAGGATGCGTGCTCTAAGGAATGAAGGTGTTGGAGCCGCACGAGAGACCCGGGTGGCGGAGGCGCAGCGGGGTAACAGAGCCACCATCCGGTCTCTGGTAGACGAACAGGGGCGCGAATTGCTCGAGCCGAGCAAGATGTGCGAGGCGTTTCAGCGGCATTTTGCCCGACTGTTCGGGAGGAGTGGCGAGCGAAAAGGCAGGGTGGACTTTAGTGCCTACCTGCACAGCTTGCCACGACTCTCGGCAAGAGAGGCGGAGTGCTGCGAAGGGGTCATCACGGCGGAGGAGGTGAGGGACGCGATGGCGGGTTGCTCGACGGACAAATCTCCGTGTTTGGATGGTCTGCCCTACGAACTTTACAACTGTATGCCAGACTTGTTTGGAGACGTCTTGGCGGCCGTGTACTGCAACTGGCAGCAGAACGGGAGCATTCCCGGTTTTGTGAGCCGAGGAGCGGTAACGCTGCTGAAGAAAGATCCAAACAAAGGGGACGCCATAGATAACTTTAGGCCCATTACTCTGCTCAATGCAGACTTGAAAATTTTGGCCAAGGTGTTAGCCAAGCGGTTGGCGCTTGTCATCGAGAAACTGGTCGGCACGGAGCAGACGTGCGCCGTGCCGGGCCGGAGCATCCATGACAACCTCCATCTGATGCGCTACATCATAGAGAGGGTAGTTAAGGAACCTGGCATGGGTGGGGCCCTGATCAATTTGGATCAATCGAAAGCTTTCGATAGGGTGGACCATCGATACTTGGAGGCCGTCCTCGAAGCGGCCGGCTTCGGTCCCGTTTTCCGTGGCTGAATGGCTGCCTTGTACACAGGCATCCGTTCGGTTGTTCGCGTCAATGGACGTCTATCGGGACCCTTCGACATTGCACGTTCGGTTCGTCAGGGATGCCCCCTGTCGCCGCTCCTGTACGTATTGACTCTCGAGCCACTACTGCGGAAGCTGGCGACGCTGAGGGGCATCCCGCGAGAACTGGGGTGCGGGACGAGCGTGTCGGCATACGCGGACGACGTCACCGTCATAGCGTCTAGCCATGAGCACATCGAGCTTGTCGGCGAGACGCTGAAAGACTACGAAGCGGTGACGGGAGCGAAAATCAACCGGGATAAGTCGGTGGGTTTGCTGCTCGGCACCTGGAGAAGCAAGCCCATACTGTCCGCCAGCGCCTCAGTAGTGGGACGCTGGACGGACGGTCCGGTCAAGTTGCTCGGAGTCTGGTTCGGTCCGGACCTGCAAACGGAGAAGAACTGGGACGAGATAACGAGTAGGGTGGCCACTCTCTGCCGGCAATGGTCCGAGAGGAAGCTGTCCCTAAAAGGTCGGGCGGAGGTGGCGAACGCGTACATCGCGTCCGTCATCGAATACCGCCTCACCGTCGTGCCTTGTCCCGATCGCGCCATCACCGAAATGGAGCGCATCCTCTTCCGCTTTTTGTGGAAAGGAAGCGTTCCGATGGTGAGGCGATCCGTTTGTTGCCAACACCAGCTGAAAGGAGGGCTGGGCATGCCGTGGTTGATGATGCGCAGACATGCGCTGAGACTGCGAAATCTCCGGCTCTACGTAGACGACGGTGAGCAGGTGTGGTCGCCGTTTGTGCGACGCGCTGTCCCGCAGCTCGTCTCCATGACCGAGCTGCAGTCGTGGATCAAAAAGAGACCGAGGAATGGCGAATGGCACCGTGAGTGTCGCGTTGCACTGCAACAACTTTGCCGTCCCGGGTCGACCTTGAGCGGCTACATCACAACGAAGTCATTCTATAGGGGATTAGTGGAGGGCAGGTACGACGACGATCTCGGTGCGAACCTGGGCGTCGACGAGGAATACCTGACCCGCCTGTTCAGGACGACTTTCGGGCCGGGACCTATGGACAACTTCCAGAAATCCTTGGCCTGGCAGTGCTACCGAGAAGCGCTACCCGTTCGGGATAAGCTCGATAGACACGGCTCACGAAA
>NC_142930.1:61576867-61581867 GCF_046866305.1 Octopus bimaculoides
CGTAAATTATATATAGGCGTAGGAGTGGCTGTGTGGTAAGTAGATTGCTTACCAACCACATGGTCCCGGATTCAGTCCCACTGCGTGGCATCTTGGGCAAGTGTCTTCTACTATAGCCTCGGGCAAACCAAAGCCTTGTGAGTGGATTTGGTAGATGGAAACTGAAAGAAGCCCGTCGTATATATGTATATATATATGTATGTGTGTATGCGTTTGTGTGTCTGTGTTTGTCCCACCAACATCACTTGACAACCGATGCTGGTGTGTTTACGTCCCCGTAACTTAGCGGTTCGGCAAAAGAGACCGATAGAATAAGTACTAGGCTTCCAAAGAATAAGTCCTGGGGTCGATTTGCTCGACTAAAGGCCACAGTCAAAAGACTGAAACAAGTAAAAGAGTAGAGTAATCAAGCTGTGGAATTTGAGTTGAAGATAAATATTTGTGGTGATACTGCAAGTGTTTTGGATTACTGTTGTTGATAAATTGAAAAACAAAAACAAAATTAGACAATACAAAAAATAAACTAAAAATCATATCTTTGTCTATAAAAGAAATTTGTCAAATGATTTTTAAATTAAGAATTTCAAATGAAATCATGAGAAATCATGAGAAATCATGGCACTTGATATACCCTTTCAATGAAATGGTAGAGTCCCAGAGGCCTTTCAAGGAACAGAACATGACATCTCATCAGATTGAATAAAAAGCATTATTTTTTAAGTTGAATTTCTAGTGGTATAAATAATTGCTTTGCTCCCTAATTTTATACCAACTTTATGATGAATGTATGCAAATTCTAAAGAGCAATGTGCAAATTCTAAAGAGCAACAACAGGAAACTGACAAACAAACTTACTATTGACATGAACCGTCTCAAAGTAAACTCAACTGTTGTGAACAGAAATCACGTTTAGGCTTAACCCTTTAGCATTTAAACAGGCCATGTCTGGCCAACATAATTTACATGTCTTATCTTCAAACTGACCAGCCTCTCACACTACAATATTATTCTAAAATTAAACAATCACATCATTGAAATCTCAAAGTTACGTTACCATTGCATGACTACTTCAAAGCAATGTGAATAAATATGCATTACATTTGACAGAGAAATCTTAATGCTAAAGGGTTAAGGAAACTGAACAGATTTGCTCCAGAAACAGTGGAGGCATATAGAGAAGGATACACAAGGAAAAAGATGAACTCAACCACAATGCAGAATGTTTTATTTAGAAATAGCATGTCATTCACATTTAATGTAGCATTTACAGTTAATGTTATCTTTAAAATATTTTAAATTTCGTGATTAAGGATTATTAAAGTCTAAGTATTGAATAAATTTATTTTTCTCTTTCTTCAGCATTGTGGTTATTTTTCATTATTTTCTTTGCTTGTATTTCAATAGCAATTTTATAATAAGACTAAACTATATCATAATAACATTGCACCAAACTGAAATACATTATTATCATACTTTGTTACACTGAAAGACTTAACACTGTATTGAACACATTAAATCACTGTTGTTGTTGTTGTTGTTGGTGGTGGTGGTGGTGGATGGTGGCGGCGGCGGTGGCGGCGGTGGTGGCGGCGGCGGTAGCGGCGGCGGCGGTAGCGGCGGCGGTAGCGGCGGCGGTAGCGGCGGCGGTAGCGGCGGCGGTAGCGGAGGCGGTAGCGGCGGCGGTAGCGGAGGCGGTAGCGGCGGCGGTAGCGGCGGCGGTAGCGGCGGCGGTAGCGGCGGCGGTAGCGGCGGCGGTAGCGGCGGCGGTAGCGGCGGCGGTAGCGGCGGCGGCGGTAGCGGCGGCGGTGGCGGCGGTGATGGTGGCGGCGGCGGCGGCAATGAAGATGTTGACGACAACAAAGATGATGTTGTAGTTACTTAGTGCTAACCATCTCTACTTGATGAAACATATTTTATGGTGGTAAACTATCAAAGGGTTAGATGCAGTTTACTATTGAGACAACTTAGGTATGCTAATATAAATTGCCTTAAATTGATTTGAATTGAATTTTAACCATTTGATCACCATCCACCTATGGCTGTCCTTCTTTATAGTGAAGCATACTGATCTGAAATGTAGGTGATTATGATCCTTATTTTAATGATAGTATAAAAAAAATAAATGCGCCTTTTTAGAGCCTAGGCTTATGGGCCCGGTTTCCCAGTTTCTATAGTGTATGTGTTCCCCAGCTGGACGGGACACCAGTCCATCACAGCGTTACTCATTTTTGCCAGCTGAGTGGACTGGAGCAACGTGAAATGAAGTGTTTTGCTCAAGAACACAACGCATCGCCCGGTCCAGGGATCGAAACCACAATCTTACGATCATGGTGCTGATACCCTAACCACTAAGCCACATGCCTCCACTTTTAATGATAGTAAATAGTATATTGTAAAAGGAATAGTATTTCTTTAAACAAGTTGAATGCCTGCATAGAATCACCTTCATTAATTCAAGGTGCAGGTATATAAGGTGTGACATAGAAGCTTTAAATAATTCCACAGAATAACTATTTGAGATAAACAAATAAACAAAAAATTCTGTGAGACATAAAAACTGGTGCCAAAACAGATCTTATCAGTGCTGGTGCCAGGTAAAACACACTCAGTATATATACTCTGTAAGGTAGTCAAAATTAAGGGCATCCAACCATAAAAACCATGCCAAAACAAACAGTGAAGCCTGGTGCAATCTTCTGGCTTGCCAGCTCCGGTCAAACCATCCAACCCATGCCAGCATGGAAAACAGATGTTAAATGATGTTGATGATTGATGAGCTACAGTACTTTGAGATATGGCCAATACAGCCTAAAGGTGCAGTAGACAGTCATGTTTACAACCTTAGCCCACATTTAATGATAAAAATCGAGCTATGTTTGATCACAACAGATAACAAGTTCTATAAATAATATTGTCTCTAGGGTTTCTCAATTGCCTTTTGATGTTTTTTTTTTCTGATAGTAAATAAAATCCATTGAAAAGTTATTGTCTTTTAAATTCTATAGTTAAGAGCTTACAATGTCAACAATAATTCATTTATCATTATTATCATGACCCTCAGAAATTGTAAACAAACATGGCACTTACAGATGGTCCATTGAAAATTCAGACAATTTATCATGGATATTTCATTTGCAAAATGTTGACATGAGAGTACAAACTAAAAGATAAGTTGTATAATTGTTTGTTCATTTATTTGTTTTTATTTTTAAGTAATGTTTGGTTCTCTTTTTTGTTTCCTTTTTTTTTTGTTTTATTTGTGAGCAATTTTATGAATTACTTTCAGATGACACTTGATCTGTAAAATTATCTTACTGGATATCTTTGAACATTTAAATGATATAAATGCCAACTTGCAAAGTAAAACTGAAAATATTTATTTTCCACTCACAAAATTAATGTTCTCAAAGATAAGTTAAAAATTTACATTGTCAAAGTCAAAGCAGGCTGGCAGCTTATATGTACGTGTCCCTACATATTGCTGCAACAAAGAATAGGGAGATTTTTTCGCCATTGATCTCAGAGAGTATTCTGACTGAGATAATACAACAGGAAAATTCAGTACAATTTTTCAAACTTATGTACAAACAAATATAACTAAGTGAAAAACTCCTTTATTGCATTAGCATCGAGTATGATTTATGGAGAGAGAGATGAAGAATGATCGTCATCATCATCACTGTTGAGAACTGTGGTAATTCTCATGAAACTTTTCCCCATGTTACTTCTGTCAGCTCAGATTTCTTGTACTCACAAGCATAATAGATAATGACAGAGAGAGAGAGACAGACAGAGACACAGAAACACAGAGACAGACTCAGAGAGAAAGACAAACAACAAGAGCCAGTCATTAAAACTCACTCACATAGTTTGTCATTGTTCATTTCTTCCATCACCTTTCTCTATTCACCGTTCACCAATTTGCCAACTATATTGCAAAACTCAATATAAACACATACGAAAACATGTATCCAACTGATACACACACACAGTATTTTAGCATTTGCACTCACTACATAACCTTCACATACATACTATGTTTCTGGTACTCGTTTACCATTTTCACTATATTCTTTTCATACATTACTCATACATGCACACTATTCATATTTACACATAACCTTCATGCAAAAACATGCTATGTACAAAACTACAATTCTCAATGTAATCACTAACAATTATTGTATCACGCACACACACACACACACACACACACACTTAAGCATAACTTAGTCTCTCTAATGTTCTCTTCCCATTTCTCTCTCTGTCTCTCTCCTTATATAGATATATATATATATATATACACACACACACACATATATGTATATACACATATACTTACACATATATATATACATATATATACATACATACATACATACATACATACATACATATGTATGCATGTATGTCACTTCCTCACATAGTGGCAGTCAAGGCATGTTGCATCTAATTAGCATTCCATTCTCCTTTGATATGTCTGGAAGTTTTGATGGAAGAGAGAATGTTGAACTTGCAGTTTCTTTCTATCTGTGGGAAAGACACAGAACAGTTAGTTTATAGCCATAAGGGTTACTTGTATTCATATTTTTGCAACAGAGGATAATATGTAAGCTTTACACACACACACACACACACACACACACACACACACACAAATGAACCTTCTGGAATGGAAGTGTAGTAATGCTTTCCAAAAGGTATGAATGTATTCATATGGATTTGATATTTTCTTTCAATTTGTGTAGGTTAAGTGATATGGGTGAGTAATTGCTAAGAAATGTGGTAAGGATGGAAGTCTGAAACTGTGGTGATATATTAAATATTATATTATATGTGATATAATAAATTGTATATGCTTCAGTGAGAAAATAGGCACTAAGTCATTCAGTGAAACTTATTCAGATAAAGATTAATCATTCGGCATGCCGATACTACATAATCTAGGAATAAGTAACGGCTCTATTCACTAGTTTGGTTTGTGGTATGATAAAAGGAAG
>NC_142930.1:61586867-61614367 GCF_046866305.1 Octopus bimaculoides
GACCAATGCCATATGAGGGCCATTTTGTTGGACAGAATGTATTGTGCTGTTTTGAACACCATAAACTGCAATAGTTATCCTCAGAAATCATCTCCTAAATTCTAAAAAGCACAAATTATACAGGCAGATGAAATTTTGTTTGCACTGGTGAATAGGACTGTTGTATCACGTGACTTCAGTATAATTTGTGCACCATCAGTAACAAGCACCCTACCACCGAATGCCAGACTGAAACTCCATCAAACCAATATAATCTAACACTGACTAAACTGTCAGTGATATCACCAAAAGCTAGTGTGCTGTGTATCAATTAGCTATTATTAAGAGAAGCAGCTTTTGTAGCAAATATTTATTCACTCAGCCAACTTAACTTGGATGTGTTGTTTTGAACATAGATGGAAGACGGTAAAGTTAAGTAAAGTTACCTTCTTGAGTCACACTGACTCATAAGGGCCAGTTTCCTGGTTTCCACGGTGTATAAATTCTCCACCTGGAAAGGACACCAGTCCATCACAGGATAACTCATTTTTGATAGCTGAGTGGACTGGAGCAATGTGAAATGAAGTGTTTTGCTCAAGAACACAATGCATTGCCCAGTCAAGGATTGAAACCACAATCTTATGATCATAAATCCAACACGCTAACCACTAAGCCACACACCTCCACAGATAGAAGATGGGACAGGGACAGTTTATATCATATGGGTACTGACAAAATTTTGTCTGCTGATATAATCTGTGCTTTTTTTTAGCACTTAACGTCTATAATGATTTCACAGAATGATTTCCACAGTTTACAATGTTCAAAACAACATGTCCAAATTAAGTTGGAAATACAAATTATGAGGTTTGGCAGAAAAGTTTATAAGTTGGCCAAGATACTTTCATGGAATATGACCAAATGAGATTTATTTTACAACATAGTCCCCCTTGGGTACACACATTTCTTCCATCAGTGCTGCAGTGCTTGGATCCCATTGGTGAAGATGCTTTCATCCTGTTGATCAAAAAAAGTTATCAACTGCAGATATGATATCATTATCACTATGATACTGGTTCCAAACCAAATGTTTTTTCATGTTGAAAAACAAATGATAGTCAGATCAGGAGAATAGGGAGGGTGATCAACCAGTTCAAAGCCACAGACACACACAGCCAATGGAAGCAAGGACTTCGGTGCTGGAGCATTGTCCTGATTAAACAGGATTCCACTTTCGTCAATTTTCCTGGGCATTTGGTCTTGATAGCCTTTCATAGCTGCCTCAGCAAGTTGGTATAGTACACTCCATTGACGGAATGGCTGTTTTTAAAGATGGTCAATAAACACAATGCCTTTTGCATCCCAGAGTACTGAGGTCATCAGCTTCCCTATAGATGAAATGACCTTGGCCTTCTTTGGAGCAGATGAGGAGGGGTGTTTCCATTGCATGGATTTCTTTTCGTCTCTGGCTCAAAGTGATGAAGCCAACACTTATCCTGGGTTAGGAAACACTCAATGAAAGCAGCTGATTTTCCTGTGATGTTTGTTACTGTGATTACTTTTGTTTTGCCAGTTGAGTAGTAGACTGAAGTGATGTGAAATGATATGTCTTTCTCAAGAACACAATGCATCACCCTATTGAAGAATTGAAACTGCAATGCCCTAACCACTAAGCTATATGTATGCATGTGTATGTTGTCTGTAGAATAGTTGATTTTTAGAAATAATATAACAAGGAAAAATATATCTGAAATGGTTGTAAGGCACTCAATGTACACATTGAATTCTCTTATAATTGAGAAACTATGACTAGAATGTTTGCTGACAGATTTAAAATATTGTTTTGAGTTTTAATAATAATTTCTAACATAGATGCAAAGCTCGAAAAAGTTTTGTGGGGAAGCACACTTGATATGAATTGCCCCAAAACATAAATAATATTTTATTCTGTCAATTCAAGAAGGATCAAAGGTAAAGTTGACCTCAGAATGCAAAAATCCAGGACAATATGCTACAAAGGGTTTATCTAATAGTCTAATGATTGAGGCAATCCCCCACTATAGTTTGGACTTTTATTAAATATTGTATTTTTTTATAATGTTGCTAACAGTTAAAATTAACAGCTTTTCTATTATGGGTTAGTACAGTTTGAAACAACAAACTCATTATTTACAGATTGAGAGATTTGTTCCACTATTTGATTCAAATACCCATTAGGAGTTTCGGCAATCAATGTAATGTTTAAACACACCTTCAATTTCTCAATCCAAGTAGACACTAGCAATACAACGAAACTGAGTTAGTATTTCTAATTGTTTCATCTCTCATGTTTTAATTTGTTCAGGCTTTATAACTTGAAGCTAACTAAATCCTCACAATCTTTGTTCAGTTTCATATACAGAAAGTGTCTTAATGTCAGCTCATATGCTCTTGGGATTAAGATTTTCAGATTTCAGAAATAGTGAATGAGAAATTTTAAATTAGCTATTTGAGTGGTACAGAAAAAGAATTGGATCTTCATGCAATTTAAATAGCTTCAATATTGTTGCTACTGTTTGTTAGTTGATTTCATTGGTGAGGCTTTAATATGTTTACTTTCTTTTTTTCACCTATTTCCTGAATACATGACTAGTAAATTGTCACTCTGGCTAAAAGTGAAGTATGTTGTTAAGATGAAAAAGTTAAAAGTAGTCACAATAAAAAAAAGAAAACTTGTTTATTTTATCTGATACTGATAGTATTTACTGATGCAGTTAATAAGGAATGTTTGCTATTTAAATCAGCAATAAATGGAATCAAAGCAACAACAAAACAAAAATGAAAAATATTTACCAATGACACAAAATGAAAACTTTCACTACCAAATGATCACACCTAGGTTAATTATAAAGAACATATGACAGAGAAAAAATTATAAACTAATAAAAATCAAATGTATGTGCAAATTAAAAATAGATCCTAAGAAATATTACATCATTTCTTAATAGCTATCTTGTTTGCTAATCATTTGATAACTATAACTATTTATTTGGTATATTGAGCAAAATAAATAACTTAACAAGGAATTCCACTTCATAATTTGTCAAAGAATTAGTATTCATAAAAAGACTTGTTTTTAACTGTCCAAAAAAGCATCATGGAAATATTAAACCTACTTTTCAACATCTGTTATAATCAGTACTTTTTGACCTGCCCAAGTCTGCTCCAGCTTCTATGACACAAACTTTCTACATAAACAGAGCTAAATTGAAATTTCCCATTGAAATTCCTTGTTAATTTATATTCCAATTACCAGCTTAATAATGACCAAGATATTTTTACAAAATTATTATTTTCTAAATTAATTGAAACAGATGCAATGTAATTCAACAAAAATATGATAACAAAAGCATTAAATATATATTGGATATATTAGACAAGTATATGCTATGAACTTAACACATGGTTGTGAAGTTTGAATCTTTCTAAGCATTGTTAGAATTTTTTTGTTTTTCTTTAGTTACAAAAGCTATTAGAAAAGTTTAAAATTTTACAACTTTCCACATACTCTCCCTCAAAAAACACATTCCTCAGTTTGTTTTTAACCATTAAACTTTTTACTCTTGTTCAAATTCTTCCAAATCAATATATTGCACAGTTTATTGTGACCAACCTAGCATAATGGGTTACAGAATGTGACTGGTATTTGATTAAACATCAACTTGGAAAATTTCTGTATATATTGCAACAATTTTAAGACTGCAATTGTTTGCTTAGGCACGAATGTGTGTGTGTATATAGATGTGTGTGTGTGTGTATATATATATATATATATATATATATATATATATATATATATATATATATATGTACACACACACTTCATTAATAAAGCTGCAAAAACTGTTACTCAGAGTTTCATATTCCTCTTTGTCAGACAGTTTTGGTTGAGAATGTAACAAAAATAAGGTTATATACATAAATATACAATTACATTGAGAGATACACATTTGAAAATGGCTTTGTTTCATTGGTCCTTTCAACTAACAGCCATTTCAATAACCGGTTATATGAAATTACAATTATGATTTAAAATCATATTATTATAAAAATCGAAGAAAACCTTAAATCAAAAATTAGTTTTAGTAGAAGGGAAAAACCTTTATACCCAGGGTAAATTAAATTATGGTAAAATAAATTTAAATAAATTAAAAAGATATGTCCATTTGAAATAAAAACACTTACAATGAACTAACATCATAATAATACATATACATTTAGTAATACATACACATACCAAAAAACCTATATATACATATATACACTAAACATACAAAAGTTAGTACATACCAACATACATGTACAAATAAATACAGGCAAAACATATGTATATGCTAATGCATATATAGGTATCCACGTACATATATATATACATACAATATTTCCCCGTGTGTATTTCAAATATACAATTTAGTTGTTACAAGCTTGAGAAAGAAAACAAAAAGAAAATCAGAGAATAATAAGTGGTGGGAGAAAGAAAAAGAAAGGGAAAGAGAAAATTGGAAAAAGAAAGAGAAAAATAGATAGATAGAGAGAGAGAGAAATGATTTGGAAGTTGGCATTCTCAAGAAGTATCTAACAAATGTCGGATACTTTGGTAAGCTTACAAATGCACACATACAAAAGCACATGCATATCTACATAAACACATGCAGTAGACACATGCAGACACGCATACAAATATGCAAATAAATATTTATGCAGATATCTATATCTACATACATATATTCACATGAAGATACATGTATACACACACCATAACATATATACACACACAGATACATTTAAAAATTGTCTGGTGTATAGAATATTAAAATAAGAAAATCAAGCACTAAATTGATATAATATAATTAAATGTAATATAAATATATAAATTTTTTTTAAATATATAAATTTGAAATAATAAATAATAATTTAAATATGAAAATGAGTAAAAATTTAATCTCGGCAAAATTTGAATTTAAATATGCAAAACAGTCAAAGGTTTTCTTAAAAGTTGAATGTAAAATATGTACCAGAAGAACTTTTCTGAGAGACAAAGATTGCATTTCATTAGTCTTCTATATGCTCCATGTTCATATGGTGCTGCCTTCTCCAAAATTGTCCAGCTGATATTGAAAGTATATGTGTCATTTTCCTTCAATTACCAGACATGTTTTGCAAGACTTGTTGCTGTCCTATTTTGGGGGTATCAGAAAGAATTTCGGTGGGAATAAAACCTAGTTTTGAATGAATTTTCCAAAGTCTCCTCTGTGTGTTTTATATTCTTGTGAGCCATTTATTTGTACTTTAGCTCTATAAACTATTCCTTTTTTAAAAAGATTTTCCTTCTAATAGACAGTAACTCTTATCTTTGAAATTGCAATTCTTCTGGTCAAATTTGATACTGTGGTTGCTTCTAATGATTTTTGTGTTATGCTGATTAATAAAGAGGTGAAGATTTTGCAACAAGAATAGCTAACCTTCAGCGTTCTCCTATTAAAAATTCTATAGAACTTATGCCTAGTTTGAAAATGTTTAGAAACTAGTTTTAAGAATTCCCTACCTATATTTGTTTCTATGGCAATTTTAAATGCTGGATTAAACCACAAAACTTTCCTAGTTCTAGTTCTATGTGGTCTATTATTGCCAAAAGTAGTTTGACTATACTGGATCTTCTCCAAGAATCTACTGTTCCTTAATACATTATTATAATATGGCACAGCATTTTGAAACACTGTCTCATCTGAAAATATGGATGATATGTGCCTTCCTATATTACTAACTAGGTTCTTGAGAATTACAGGTGGATGATTTGATTCTTTGTTAATGTAAAATAGCTTTTCATTGGACTTACGGCAGGGTTTAAATTTATTTAATTGCAAATCTAAGTTATTATCTAAAAGATCTACATTATTAAGGTTACTTTCTATCATTATTCATAAGCCCATTTTTGAAAGAAAGTAATAAGATTCTTCCTAAGTTTATCTAACTCATAGCCATTTAAATAACAGGTGGTTATAAGACCATCATACCTGTATAATTCTGCATCTATAAATAAGATGCATTTATTAATAAGGGTAGAAATTGATATTAATCAATTAGAACATATTTTTCGTGGTTAGATGATTCGGCATCTATTTCTAGCATATAGGAGTCCACTTTTGCTGGTCATTTCTCTTATTTTTGTATGTAATATAATTTTAATCTTCATGCTAGACCACTGGTTTTAATTGATTAATATCAATTTCTACCCTTATCAATAAATTTTAAATAATGATGTTCTCAAACCAGTAAATTAGCTGCAAAAATTTATTAACTGCAGAGTTATTTCCGGAATTAGCATGCCAGATTGAAGACATTTGAAAGGATACACTGAATGTAATTTGTAGAACTCTACACGTGCTCCCTTTCGGGTGGACGTCTTGTGTCTAGTTCTGGAAATTACATTTTATAAATTGACAGACTACGCTGATGAGCCTGCAGATATTTACTTATGTAAATTTTAACAGGTGAAACCATGGTACGTAGGTTAATCGTTTTTTATTTAGTATTTTTTCATTTGTCTTGCCCTTTTACAGTCTGTTATGTTACTAAATTTTTACTGAGAACATATTTTTCATGGTTAGAGGATTCAGCATCTATTTCTAGCATATGCGAGTCCACTTTTGCTGGTCATTCCTCTTATTTTTGTATATATATATATATATATAACCTCATTCCCATCATCATCATTGTTTAATGCTAGCATGAGTTGGATGGTTTGACAGACGCTGGCCAGACCGAAGCCTGCACCATGCTTCTGCATCTGTTTGACATAGTTTTTTTGCAGCTGGATGCCCTTCCTAACACCAGCCACTCTGCAGAGTGGGCTGAGTGCTTTTTATGTAGTACTCACACAGGTGAGATCAATTTTGGCATGGTTTTTACAGCTGGATGCCCTTCCAAATGCCAACAACTCTACAATGTGGACTAAGGTCTTTTTAAGTGGCCCCTGCACTGGCAGAGTCACCAAATGACTTTTCAAGACAAAGCGTCTTTGAGAGAGGAGGGGAGATTGGAGGAGGTGATCTTGTGTCAGATGATGAAAGGTTAGAGTGTGACAGAGAGGTAGAAACAGATGCCATACTGTAGAGGAGGTCCATGGTTACCCAGCCAGAGAAAAGGAGAGAGAGAGGAAAAGAAAGAGAGGGAGAGAAAGAGAATGAAAGTTAACAAGAATGAGGGTAGAAACAGTTACCTAGAGAGAGAGAGAGAGTGGAGGTTAACAAAATAGAGGTGTGCTGCTGTAAATGAGATACATGGTTCCCTAGCCAGAGGTAAGAGTAAGAGAAGGAGAGAAAGAGAGTGGCCAAAAATGAGGGCAGAAACAGGTTTGTTGCTGTAGAGGATACATGTTTACTCAGTCAGAGGAAAGATCAAGGGAGAGAGAGAGAGAGAGAGAGAGAGAGTAAAAGGCAGAAAGAGCAGGAGAAGGATAGTGTACATGCAAAGAACAGGGATCAGGGCATAGATGGGATGGTAGAGTAAGGAAGAGGGAGATGAATGGTGGCAGATGCTGGCAGGGTATGGCCAAGGAGTTATGAGTCAGAAGTGGGGGTGTGGGGAATGGTAAGAATCTAGATATATAGAGGAGGAGGGGATGAGAGAAGCAATGATACAGTGAGCAGGGTAGTGAGGATGGGATTGGGTGTGGGGATGGGGAATGGTGTAACTGGTGGGAATCTGGCTATGCAGAGGGGAAGGGGAAGGGACAGTGGGTGGTAACGATACAGTGAGTAGGGTAGCAAGGGCTAGATTGGGGAGTAGGAGATAATCATAGTGTATGAAGAGGAAATATGTGTGTGTATATATAAGTATGATATTCATTATATACATTATCACTAATTTATACATTCACAAGTAGTAGCAAAACTTAGTTCAATCACTGGAATCAAACTTACATGCAATGCAACATGTAACATGCATGCAGACATTTCTCACTGACTGAAAAGGCAAAAATGAATAATGCCATTATGTTTTTTACTACATTTAATGGATTTAAATCAGAACTCAAGGCACAGGTGTTTAATCACAGTGCACCTGACATAAACAACAAACTTAAGAGGCTCAAGATTTTAGCCTGTTTAACATGAAAGCTGAATTACACACACGGAATCCAATGCATTCAAATTAGCATTTTTATAATGAGTTGGAAATTTATATTCGTGTTTGTTCATTCAATCATTCATTTAACATCCATTTTTCCATATTAGTATAAGGCTGGATGAAAGCTTATTACTGAGGCATTATTTTACAGATGGATGCTCTTCCTGTCACTAGCCCTTACTTGTTTTTTGAGTAGGTATTTTTTTATATTACATTTGTCTTCAAAAGCACAGAATTGTATGCACATGTAAACCAGTAAAGGAGTGGGGAAAGAAACTTATCACTGGATGATCTTGAGGTCTGAATTTTACTGACACTTCGGATCATTCTACACTTGATATAAAGTTAGTCTGAATACAAACTTGAACCATTTGAATTTTAAAGCATAATAAAATCCCCTTTATTATATTTTCTTCAAATTTCTATAGGCATGGCTGTGTGGTAAGAAGCTAAAGGTGCCGGCATAACTGTATGTTAAGAAGCTTGCTTCCCAACCACATAATTCTGGGCTCAGGCCTACCAAAGTCTTGTGAGTGGATTTGGTAGAGAGAAACTGAAAGAAACCCATTGTACATATATATATATATATATATATATATAACAAAATTAATAATTATATATATATATACATATATATATATATACATATATATATATATATATATATATATAACAAAATTAATAATTATATATATATATATATATATATATATATATATATATATATATATACATGTTGTTGGCACTCCATCGATTACGATGTCGAGGGTTCCAGTTGATCCGATCAATGGAACAGCCTGCTAGTGAAATTAACGTGCATGTGGCCGAGCACTCCACAGACATGTGCACCCTTAATGTAGTTCTCAGGAAGATTCAGCATGACACAGTGTGATCAGGCTGACCCTTTAAATTACAGGCACAACAGAAACAGGAAGAAAGAGTGAGAGAAAGTTGTGGTGAAAGAGTACAGCAGGATTCGCCACCCACCCCTGCCGGAGCCTCGTGGAGCTTTAGGTGTTTTCGCCCAGTCTGGGAATCGAAACCGCGATCTTATGACAGCGAGTCCGCTGCCCTAACCGCTGGGCCATTGCGCTTCCACTATATATAGAATAAGTACTGATAGAATAAGTACTATGCGTTAAAAGGTTCGGGGTCAATATATATATATATATATATATATATATATATATATATATATATATATATATATATATATATATATATATAATTTCTAATTTAATGTATAAATTACCTATAAATTTTTATTGTATACTGACTACCTGATAAAAATCATTAATGTGATTTTATCCTTATATTCTAGTATCTAAATGTGTGTGTATATATATACATATATATATGAATGTATGTATTTATCTATGTGTGTGTATGTATTTGTGTTTGTCCTCTGTCACCACTTGACAACCAGTGCTGGTGTGTTTACATTCCCATAAATTGGCGGTTTGGCAAAGGAGACTGATAGAATAAGTACTATGCGTTAAAAGGTTCGGGGTCAATTTATTCAATAAAATCTCATTAAAGCGGTGCTCCAGCATGGCCACAGTCAAATGACTGGAACAAGTAAAAGAATAGCAATTTGAAGTGGAGAACAATTCAAGGTGGTCCCCTTGAAACTATGGTAATAATGTGCTACAGAATGGAAAATTTTTATTACTAACAAGCTGAGCTCATTTCCATTACTGAAAATGAAATGATGAAAAGCCATTATTTTTATTTTGCATACAATGTAAAAAAAGAATGGTTGTTTTTTTTTTTTTTTCATTTGATTGAATGCAAAATCATTATTTGTGAGTTAATATGAAAAATATTACAAATATTTTGGTTTTTCTTTAAATCTTTTGCCTAATGATCAGCTTATTTCTCCAATTTATTACTTCACTGAAAATATCTTTGTCTTCATGTGAGTCAATTATAAACCCACATTATTAGATAATTGCTTCCTCCTCTATAAATAAATGGCTGTCATTTTAAATTTCACTAAAATAACTGTCAGTGTACGTTTTAGTAAAATTTCTGTCATTGAAGGTTTTACAAAGATGCTAATTCTAAATTTTATGAAGATAGCTGTCATTCAAGGTTTTAGTAAAATGGTTGTAACTTTGTGTTTTACTAACATTGTAGCTACTCAAAATTTTATTATGCTGGCAGAAATTCTGTATTTTATTAGGATCATCCTTATTTTAAGTTTTACTAAGAAAAGGCTGTTTATATCAGCTTCGCAGCAGTAAGGATTGTTCTTTATTTTAATGAATTAGTTTTGGAGAAGAGTTCTCCAAAATACATAAAGCTAAAAGAAATATCAGCTCCAAGTTGAAAATGTAATTTCTGCATTTGGAAAGTTTTACAAGTTACACAGTTTTAATGATAAGACAATAAGAATATATGAAATATTTAGTGAAAGTTTATGAATTATATTTTATTTTCTTACTTATACACTAGAGAATACTGCTTTACAATGACTTGAGATTGTGACTGGACTTCCTTAATGCAGTACACTTACTGCTAAAAATGTTTGTCTTAAATACATGTATGAGCTAATGAGGTGAGAGAGAACCTCTAAGTAGTTGTTCCCTTACTAGAAATAATAGCAAAATTCTCTCTCAAATCAAACATACTATCCGAAAAATTCAAAGAACACATTGGATAATATCTCAAAATTGGAATTTTGAAGACTATAAGGGTTATAGAGGTCGTTAGATATTCAGGTATTTAATAAATTATAAGTTGGAGCTGAGTCCTACTAAAGGCAGTGGAAATATCTAATTTTCTAAAGTAGTTAATACCATAATATTCAGTCATGATACCATATTGTTGAACTGAATTGAACTCATGACCTCTCACTCTTCTGCCATCCACATTCAAATCTATTTAAGAAATTTGTCAATATACAAGAGTGAGCTGAAAAGTTCATAGACTGACCATGAAGGAATGATGCTAGAACTGTGAAATCTTGCAGGCATTAATTTCAACTCTTCTTATTAACAACTTCATTGTTTCTTTCCAGGTAAACTGACATCTGACTGTTCAAAGAAGACTTCAAATGTAACTAATAGTGACTTCTGAAAACGGACAAAATTTGGCATTGTAGTGTTACCAAGTACCTGAAGAAAAAGGGTTTAGCCCCTGAAAACATTATCCTGATATGCTTGCTACATTAGAGGATGATGCTCCACTTTTATCAACAGAACAAAAATGGGCAGCTGAATTTAGGATGAGAACGGAGAGTCTTGAAGATGACCCAAGACCTGGGGGTCCTGCAACTCCCAAGACCAAGGAAAATATTGATTGTGTTCACCACATGGTGATGGATGACAGGTGATTGACTATAAATCAAATAGCTAATGCTATTAGCATATCACATGAGAGTTGAGAATATTCTGTACAATGAACTTGGCATGATGAAGGTTTCTGCTCAGTCAGTGCTATGTCTTCTGGCACCTTATCAAAAGTTCACGAGGCTGATCACATCGCAGGAAAATCTGACGTTGTTTGAGGCAAATCCTGCTGGTTTCATAGAGTGTTTGCTAACCCAGGGTGAGTTTTGGGTTCATCACTTTGAGCCAGAAACAATCCATGCAGTGGAAGCATCCCTTCTCATCTGCTCCAGAGAAGTGCAGATTTGTTTCATCTGCCAGGAAAGTGATGGCCTCAGTTTCTTTGGATGTAAAAACCATAATGTTCTTCAAAAGGGCTACAGCATCAATGGAGAGAACTATGCTATTATCACAGTGATGGTGACATCATGTCTTCTGGTGATGATTTTTTGATCAACAGGATGAAAGCATCTTCATCAAACACTGCAACACTGATGGAAGAATTGTGTGTACCACAAGAATGGGAGGTAGGTATGTTGCAAAATATATCTCATTGTCACATTCCATGAGAGTATCTTGGTCAGCTTATGAACTCTTCAGCCAACCCTCATATGTTGGAATTTCTTTATTTCCGTTATTCCATTATTTCTTGTTATTTACACAAAAATAAATAAATAAAAATTATAGAAAATTCAATTGATGATCGGTAACAATATCAGGTTATACCATAAAAGGTAAGCTTTCAATTTTATTGGAATTTTGAGTTCAAATGTGAACAGATGAGTCACCAGTATTTACAGTCAAAGTATAAATGTGTCAGTGTATGAAGTCAACACAGAATTGATAGTAATGATGATTCTAACAGCACAGCTCAGATTATAGATTGAAACTTTGTTTAAACTATTTCTTTCAAGATATTTCTCAAGCATACTCTTTGTAAGAAATTTTTTTTATTTCCTCTTTTTGTAATACCATAACATTTCTTTGACAAGTCATTTGTTTAACATTTGTTTGTTACTAGTTGCTGCTGTTGCTGCTGCACTTCTTGTAGTTGTTGCTACTGTTACCTTTTTCCATTATTTATTTATTTGGTTATTGTAGAACCTACCGGGGTATATACTTTACCAATGATGATGTTGAATTTATTGAGTGACTTTAGTGAATATATTCAATAGAGATGTGTTAGTGGCAGTATGAGGGATGCAAAATCAGTGATGAAAGCATAATGTAAAAAGTAAAACATTCTTGCAGTAACAAATAAATAATAACCAATTCTTTCTGCCATAGGGAGTGGTTAGATGTGAGAACTGACAATACTGGAGATATTGATTTGTCTGCTAGAGAGTGGCTCTTGTGCAATAGTTTTCAGAGCTATTGTATGACGGGAAATATGAAAAATGTTTACACAAGACAAACTTTTATGTTTTTAAGCCATTTATTGAAATATTCAAATGATGGAAAGGAAAATCTATAAAATAAGCTTCTAGTGACTTGCATACATAATTTCTTTAAAATATAAATTTCATTAATGTACATTTCTAAAATTTATATATTTAAGCATATATATTTGATACTGAATTTGATTTATTGGTATTTATTCCATATGCTAAAGGATAACAAATTTACAACACTATCCATGTAGTATTCTTAGAAGACATTCTTCATTTATAGCAGTATTTAGTATGGTAGATTAGGTGAATGTTCAAAAGGTTATTCCCTTTATGCATATTTTTTCTTGCAATATCTGCATGTTCTGCATGGGTCATCTTAACAAATTTACAACATTTTTTTGTTTAACTTTATATGACCTCTGGAATTATACATATACCATGTAATATTTTCCTCAAATTTTTCTTTTAAAGCATGTCCTTCAAACCTAAATTTACATATTAAAAGCATATTTAATCATTTATAGAAGTACTGGCTTTATAGCACATGGGGTTTTTTGTTGAACTTTATTACAGAAATGCATCACCAACCTCCAGCATCCAAAAGTGAGATTAAGCAGAATAGTAAAAGAAAGGAAGATAAACAACTTTGTATCTTCTCTGCAGAATCTTCGTTTCATAATTTCATTTCTTAAGGGAAGTTTCCAGAAAAGTTTTTAAAGTAATATAAATTACAAAAGTGAAAAGAAACCAAAGTCAGTACAAAACAGCCATTAAAACCAAATACCAGAATTAACATTATGCCATTTGTATTTAGAGATCAACAAGCAGACTACTACCACTAAATGAAAGACTTGCTAATAGTCATAGTTACAATAAACTCATAAAAACAGAAAACATAAGATACTTTTAGCAATGGAAAGACATTATTTGCATAAATAGTAAAATGTTCCAGCCTGAAATATCAAAGTAATTTAAAGTAATGACCATGTAAAAGATGTGACTTTACTAAAATGCAACTTAGACACAGATAAGCAAGAATAGCAACAAATGTGCTAATTCATGTTATGGCAATCATAAAAAGAAATCAGGCCTACTTACTGTTACTTCTCACTATACACACTGTTATATAGCTAATACCATTCTACACTTTTCCTTAATCTTTCACGTACAGCATTGGTCCACATGCAATTTGAACACCTTATGCCACACTTACAAGATACTTGAAGATATATCTAAATTACTTTTAATAACCGAAAACTCCAATCATTTTACATATCAATGTAATAGCCTGACATTATAATCTCTCCACACAGGAATCAAGAGCAACATACAACTAAAATATTCAAAGTTGTTACAAAAGCTAAACCTCAAAATTCCTGCCAACATCACATATATAACATGGCCAAAATTTGATTAACCCTTTAGCATTTTAACCAACCATATCTGGCCAAAATATTCTGCTTGTTTTATGCTTAAACTGGACAGATCTGGCCTCTCACACCTATTCTACAATGTCATTCTAAAAGTAAACAACCACATCATCAAAATTTCAAATCTATGAGATAATATATTTTTAATTTAAAACAATGTGAATAAATACGCACTACATTTGACTGAGTAATCTGAATGCTAAAGGGTTAAATTTCCTCTTAAGGCACAAAAAATACTTCAACCCTGATCTGTTGATGATCCTCTACAAAGTTCAAGTCCAACCCACTATTCACATCCTTCTTTACCTTCAGTTGATACTGTAAGTGTACTTGTTCCTCTAAATTAGCTATCTGCAAAACCATGTCCACCAAAGCTCACTTAATTGACTCTCCCTCATCTTATCTCATCATCTCTACTATGTCTTTATTCTTACTTTACTCTTTGCAATAAGTATTTGTCTTATTAACCTCCTCTAAAACTGCAACCTTTTTGTATTCATTGCTTACCTACATTTCTCCTACAAATGCTAGAAATTCAATATCAATAACTTCATCAATCTAAACTGTGAATAAGAGTTTAAAAGGCCAGTACACTTATCCTTCATCATTTGATTAAATAATTTTAAAGACAGCAAATAGTTGAGAAAATTTCTTAGAACTCTCAGTAGATAACTTTACTGATAAATACATTCTCCACAGTTTGTATTTTTGCTGTTTCTACCAGTAACAATGTATAGTTGGATAGTTGTAGTGGTTGAGGAGGCAACCATCAGATTTTTAGCTTAATTGTCATAATTCTGTATCTTATCACAGGAATTATATTATAAATGGGACACCAAACTCTTCCTTCCTTAGCTGGCAGATTAACAGAGAAAGACAAATATAGAATGAAGTGCTAGCCTATGTTGATGAGTATAATTTTTCCATATAGAAAACAGGATAGAAAAGATAAGCAACTGTCTCATTTATTACTGAATAATTTGTTTGTGAGGCATGAGAAACGATCTTGTTACACAATTCTCATAAAGCAGTTAAGAGATATAACTTTTGATAAAAAAAATTATAATGATATTTTTAAAATGTTATTGCAATGTTCATTTCCTATTTATAAAATATTCAGGTGTAATATTAATAAATCCTTACAAGAATATTAGGTTACTTTACCTCTAAGCAATTTTCTTACTTTGATATTTCAGGTCCAACTTACTCCAAATTACTAAATGCAAACATTCTGATTCTTCCCTTTCCATTGCCTAGAGTGAAATGATTTTCATTATTCTTGTTATATTACTGATACAGGTCAAAGTAATTTTCTTATTGCATTATTCGTTTACTTTCCTCAACTCTTATTGCATTCATGTTACAGTTTCCTTGACTTCATACCAGTTGCTATGGTTTCTTTCAAACAAAACTATAAGTGTTTGGCATTGTGAGCAATAAGAGAGAGGTCATCAGCTGGAAAAGCAGAAGGTCAGCAAGAAATATTGCTTCCTGGCTTTCAAGAATCTCAGGCCACTTTTAAACCTATGCATGTAATATTTTGTATTTCTATGTCCTGAAATAAAAAGGGAGATAAATACAGAAAGTGTAAAAGCTAGTAACCACCAAATGATTAGAAAATACATAAATGTATGTGAGGTTTCAAATTGAAACAGCACTGATGTTTCAGTAGAGAACATGGAAGACGCCAGACATAAGCAATATACACTAGTGAGTAACAATCCACATCATTAGCTTAGAACGTAAATGAAGATGTAATTATACTGCTATTAAAAGAAATAGAAAGACTGTTAAACACACCAGTTATCTTGAGCGTTTTTCATAAAGAGAGTTATTTTTAACTGCAGCAAATTTTAGAAACAATAGAAATTAATGCTGAAAGTTTTCTATTCTCACAGACTGGATCAATGACAACTTGAAATTTAATCCTTCTATAATAGATATTGACTAAAGTCAAAGGTCTGAAATATAGTCTCAAATCAAGTCCTTTATTAACTTTATTATAATTTCAATAAAAAAATATGTTCCTTTTGGATTCTTCATTTCATTTCTTTCTTTTTTTCTTCTTTTTTTTCTATAAACTAAAAAAGAAACTGAAAATAATTTTCATGATTATAACGTAAAAATTGATTTATTCACATATTTTGAAAGCATTTTCAGAAATTGGCCAAGTCAAAAATGACTAGAATTTATTGTAAAAAGGAAGAAAAGATTGACTTTGATGGAAGTTTAAGTTTCAAAGAGAATAATTCGTTTTTATCAATGGGGATGAAAAGAAGAGAAGAATAAATATGCAAAGAAAAGAAAATTACAGGAAAAATACATATAAACAAACAAAAAAAGGCTACTTTTGCAATCTGGAAGAATGCAGCTTATCAAACAGCATGACTTTATACAGAATAAAAGTTTCAATGCATACATGATGGTGATAAGAAAAGTAACAATACAATTGATGTTTCTTCAAGACTACATGAAGATAAAAGCTTGCCAAGAACTGGAAAATATATCTAACAATGGATATTGCAAAAAAAGATCACCAATAATAGAAAAATCAATCAAATCTGTCCACAAAAATATGCCTGATAATCTCAGTAGATTTAATTTTTAAAAAAATACCATTCAGTGTTTATTTATTGTATTCATTTTTTCTTTCTTTTCTATTTTTTCTTCTATATGTCGGGGGAATAGCAGTATCTCCGCTTTGTGTAATAACTGAAAGACAAAAAGCAAAAACATCTCCAGAATATTTGAGAGTATTGCGAACTCAGGAAAACAAAGATGAAATGTGAAACAATAGCCACTGAAGAGTTGCTATGCTAGAGCAAAATATATCAATCTGATCCAAAAGTATTAATGAAATCCTTTAAATAAGTAGTTACAAAATATCCCAAGATTTAAGATTAATAAATAATTAGCAAATGCTTTTATAATTTGTTAAAATGGAACACAATATATCAACAAAAAATATATATAGTTAATAATAAATAGATTACAAAGTATTCTGTACTTTAAAAGTCTACCTGAATAAAATTGTATTCAATAAAATATTCATATTTCTTATAATCTTACTGATTTATTTAATAAATTCTGTATACAAGAAATTCATTCATTTAAAATTTCATAGAAATAGCTTTGTCTCTATCTTTAATGATAAGATATGGTATAATAATAGAAGAAATTGAACAGTGATACATCGTTAAATACATAATTTAACAGGATCAAGAAACTGCAATGTAAAAGTAAATTTGCCATTTGAAATGTATGAAGTGAAGCATATCTATTTCAGCTTCCAGTTGTATTTCTTGATAAAATTGTTCTCCAATATTTCCTTGAACTACTTGATATGAGAATCACTGAAGATTATTGAAAATTGGTTCTGTATCTCCTTTATGTCAATAAAAATCTGATCTATTTTCAGGGTGGAGGATCATTCTGTTTTTTAATTTCATCTTTTCTGAATGCCACTCTAACTTAGCTAATGTCATCTTAAAAGCATTCAAACATTAATCCATTTTTACCCACTCAAAATTTTATCAAACATCATCATTTTGTCTACAAAACAGTGCTACTACGCCATATTAAAGTCATTGATATTCTTCAATGGAAAGATGGTTCTAAATTTTAGGTTTTCCTTTTACAAAAATCTGAAATACTAAATCTATCTTTAAATTTACCAAAGTCAAATATACATACATACATACATACATAAATACATACATACATACATACATACATACATACATACATACATACATACATACATACATATATATATCATCTTCATTATTAAATCTGCTTTTCCATGCTTGTATAACTTGAATGGGGCCTCTCCAACAGCATACAATCCTGTTATTTGCTGCCTTTTCTTTATCATCTGTTTCCTTTGTGAGGCTCAGCATCCTTAGATTAGTTTTCATCATTTCTGCTTGTATATTTCTTAGTTTTTTTCTGCAATTTCCTCCCACTTGGATCTCTTGGCCTTTCTTTCGCTATCTGCCATTATCCAGATGTATTATATGTCTGTACCAATGCTTCTGCACACTACATATACTTCTACTTATACCCAGTTTTTCTCTTAGCTCATCCGTAGCATATCACCCATGAACACTAATATTGGTTTCAAATCTTGGACACAAGGCCAGCAATTTCAGGGGAGGGGCAAGTCGGATTACCAGAGTTCAACTGGTACTTATTCTATCGACTCTGAATGGATGAAAGGCAAAGACAACCTTGGCAGAATTTGAACTTAGAACGTAAAGACAAACAAAATTCAGCTGAGCATTTTACCAGCATACTAACGATTCTGCCAACTTACTGCCTTCCCCATGCACACTAGCTGCATGCTAAATTCATTAATAAGTTATTGCCAATTCTTACTTTACTGGCCATATCTATGTGCATTGCGTGTATCACACTTACAAGACATTCACCTACATTTGGCTTTTCTAATGACCATCAGGTTTTAAATGGTAACTGTCAAAAGCCTTCTCCAAGTCAATCAAAAAATGCTGTCACAACATTTGTCTAGGTGAAGGAAACTCTGAGAAAAAACATGCAACACTGACAATATTCAATGATGTAGACTAGTTCTTCTTTTCAAGTTTATGTTGTCCATGTTCAGCAAGGGCAAATCTTTAACTCTCTATAAAATAAAATCTTCATGCATAGGCACCACTTGAAAAAAAATAAGACCTATCACAAAAATGGCTGGTCATAGCCTTTGCATGTGTGGGACTTTTCAATCAGATGATGGCAATACTCGAACATGAGTTTGTAGCCATCTTGCATGGATGTATTTGTAAATTGGTATGATGCTACAGAGTTATATAGAAAATACACGCAGATAATGGAAATCAATATGTACATATACACATACATATTGAGAGAGTGACAGAGAGATCTATAATTGTTATAAGCCCACCTAAATTGCAAGATGTATTAACACAGAATTAATTTAAATAATTTGGGGTATAGAAAAACTATACTTTCACTATACTTAGGTTTTAAAATGATGCTTTGTCCAGACATAAATATTGACAAATATGTGCTATGGAATGGTATTAACTATAAACAATAACAACAATAATAGCAAATAAGTACTCAGTTGTTTACAGTATTCACTTTTGAACCCTTTTGTTACCATATTTTTGTTGAGATGCTCTGTGTTTCTTTGAATTAATCATGAATATAACAAAGAATTTAGTAAAATAACTTAGTTATCATTAAGCTAGTGTTAGGAACATAAATTGTGACTAAGGTTTGGTGGAAGATTTTAATTCAGAACTTTTGAAAATGGGCCTATTTTACCTTTCATCCTTTTGGGGCTGATAAAAGAAGTACCAGTTGAACACTGGGGTAGTAGTAATTGACTTACCCTCTCCCTTGAAATTGTTGACCTTGTTCTAAAATTTTAAACCATTATTTAAAACTTTTAGTAGAATGTCATGTTTATGAACAGAGTCTTGAAAGTATTTATCATAAAGCATGAGTCCTCTGTCAAATTTCATTAACTTTTAAGATGCAAGCATTCTCTATTTAGTATGCCAATCTAAAAAGACAAGAAAGCTGTTATGATTCTCTACATGGTAAATATCCTGGAAGTTATACATAATATATCATACATCAAAGAGGAATAAATATTTTTAAAATGACTAGTCACAGAAGAGAAACTTTCAATACACATAAGTTGAAGACAAACACATCAAGAGTGGTTTGCAGTATGTGTAACATTAACATGCATTTGAGCAGAATACAAAAGATTTAAGCACAATAGGCATTAACTGATGTATGCAAGAAGGACAACTGATGTATATAAATGGTTGACGACTACTGGATGAAAAACTGTCTTCTCCTGATAGTAGAAAATGCTGTGACAGAAATAAGATCAAAGAATTTACGAAAAGGAGTGGAGTGATGAGATATGAGAAAGATGAGCCCCCACTTTCAAGATTATATTGTTAATGTTGATGACAATGATGATGATGATATAATGATGATGATACAACGATGATGATATGATGATGATATATATGAAAGTGCATGTGTAACTATGTGTATGTCTTTGTATATATATATATATATAATATATACTA
This sequence comes from Octopus bimaculoides, assembly GCF_046866305.1. Taxonomy (NCBI): domain Eukaryota; kingdom Metazoa; phylum Mollusca; class Cephalopoda; order Octopoda; family Octopodidae; genus Octopus; species Octopus bimaculoides. The sequence continues at coordinate 61,607,258 of NC_142930.1, forward strand.
TTTTGCTTAGGCATAGTGATATTACTAACCTGATGTTAGAACACAATATATTTATGCTTCAGAATAAAGTATCAGTCAAGTACAAAGCAGTAATAAGAAAGTAAAATGACAAAGGAACAAGAAATTAAGAAATGAACTTCATAAGCTTACAGCTGTTTCCGCAATAAGATGCATTGCACTCATAGTTGAATGCTTGTGTATTACCCTAGAGCTTCACTGAAGCTTTGCACATGAGTGCAATTGCAATTCATGTTTGATACACAAGCATTCAACTATAAGTGCATTGCATGCTATTGTAGAAGCAGGTGTAAGCTAATGAAGTTTATGATATAATTTCTTGTACTTTTAATCATTCAAATTTCTTAAGCACTGGTGCTGGTGTCACATAAAAAGCACCCAGTACACTCTGAGGAGTAGTTGGCATTGGGAAGGACATCCATCTAAAGAAACTAAGCCAAGACAGACCATAGAACTTGGTGCTACCCCTGGCTTTACCAACTCCCCCACCCCAAAAAAACGTCAAGCATGGAAATTGGACGTTAAATGATGATGATGGTGATGATGACGACGACGACAAGGAGGAGGATATATGTATACTTACACAGACACATATATGCAGTGGCCCAGGAACAAAATTTGCTTAGTGAGTGCAAATTCGGGTACAAAATGTTTACAAATAAGGTGGATTTTTCCAATCATAACATCAAAACAAACACATATAATAATAATAATAATAATAATAATAATAATAATAATAATAATAATAATAATAATAATAATAATAATAATAATAATAATAATTTTTATTATTATGAAGGTCAGCTGAAAAGTTCGTAGACTGACCAAGATATTCTCATGGTATGTGACTTAATAAAGTTCACTTTTAAACATTAGATCTTTCCTGCTGGGCTTCACTTTTTGAAATTTTAAAATTAAGTGGAAATTTTTAACTTCAGTATATTCTTGTACTTTTTCCTTGAATCTGATGTTATTCACTTGTTCCAGAATAATTTTAGAAAAATATCACAGTGGTTTAAAGTTCAATCATTTTTACCCAATCAGAAAACAGGATTTGGTAACTAGCAATTTCTCAGTGACGACAAAATTATGATGACTGATGACAAGGTTGTGATGGCAAAACATTCAACGACATAAGTTTTAATAAGTTTTAATGAATAAAGTCATGGGAAATGTTGGAACAGGCATATAATGCAAAAAATTACAAAAGAAACAAAAAGAAACTAAAACTGAATGTTAAATTACAAAAAACGAAAATTTGTGATGCACTTCAGGAGTTTGTCAAACAAATTACAATTTTCCTCTCCCCTGCACCATATGAATTCAAAAATATACGAGTCAACCATAGAATAGTGGGTCTCACAGTAACAGTCAGGTAAAAGCAGGAAGACACAATGTAACAGACAAGCAAAAAGACAACTCAACAGTTTGGCTTGTTACAATGGAAACAAACACCAATATATTTGTGACTTTCAAATAGCTAAGACTACCCCAAATTTGCAAACTTTTAAAGCTATTGAAATTTTATTTATTAATTTATGGCAAAAAGGAATATCATTTCCTAATTATGGAAATGATATTCATAAAGATGATATTCATAAAAAACCCCACATCTATACACCAAATTTGAAACCAATTGGAACAAAATTGAAGGAAGTGAAACCTGAAAGCCAAACAGAAAAGATCCAAGTCTGGTATTTATTCTATCGATCTCTTTTGGCAAACCACTAAGTTATGGGATGTAAACACATCAACACCAGTTCTCAAGTGGCGATGGGCACACACGCACACATTCTCTCTAATGCCAAAGTTTGGAGCATGCCAGGATTTTCCATACATATGTGAAAGTATATCTCTCTCTTTAGCATTCAAGAGAGTAAAGATACAGTGCTTTCAGATGTTCTCAGTAAATAAGTCTTTTAACCAAAGGTATTTTACTGTTGAATGTTCCTTGTAACCTTTCAGTTTCTTCTATGAGACTTGATGAGTTAGGAGACCAAAGCTGTAAGCAGCAATCTAATCTGCTCAGAACTAGTGTTTTCCATAGTGTTAGTGTAACTACTGGATCCATTGTCACAAAAGTTCGTAGGATCCTACCTATGAGTTGGCTGCATTTTGAGGTCAGTTTGATAATATGGCTGATGAAAAATGCATCATTTGGCATGATTACTCCAAAGTCCCACATGTCATTAGTGCTTTCAATCATTATGTTATCTTGTGTTAAATATAGCAAATTGGTGTGTTCCCTCTGTAATGAAGAAGCTGAAATTTTGATGTACTAAATTTCATATTGTTTCTACCTTCCCATTGATGAAGGAGGCTTAGTTCATAGCCATCGATATTCTTGTGTCTGTGAGAGGCTGCTGATCTTGTTGTTTAGTTGTGGTAAGGTTAATAGCAGTAGAATACAATGGCAACGATGATGATGGGTCATTTGTGGTATTCAGAGGAAATGAGGAATGAGAATAGCTGGCCTGTCATTTGTGCTAGTATTGAGGAGTGGCCATGGCTGATGGTCATGTCGTTGTTCTTGTTGTTATCACATACTTTTGATGTTCATGCTGCTTTAGTTCAGAATTATATCTTTCTAGAGAATTTCCTTGGGAGTTTCATGACCTCCTTCATAATTTTTTTTAATTCATTTTTGTCCTTTGTTTTTGTTTAGAGAAGAAATCTAACTTCAAGCAACTATTACAGATCAATTTTTAGACACTACTTCCTGAACCTGGCAAAGGTATGTAGTGGGTACAAATTTTAATTTTGCACCCCCCAAAAGTTTCAGTGGGTGCAAGTGCACCACCGGCACCCCCTGTTCCCATGCCTTTGCATATATGCATATATGGGGACAGTATAACTTAAAGGAAATGCAATTCAGGTTTGTGCCAAGACAGGAACCTACTGATTCTCTCTTTCTACTGAGACAACTATGGGGAAAATTCTTAGCAAAGACAAAACTGCTGTAACTATATAATTTACATTCATTAATTTCCACAGACTATCACTCTCTATAGTCTAATAGTCACTACAAATATAAATATCAGGTGTAGATGAATGTGACAACTGTGGAAGTAATGTTCAGTGATGCTGTCAAAAAAGGTTAAATGTTAACAATGGGTTCTCAGAGCCCTCCTGTTTATTATAGTGATTCAAATCATAGAAAAGTTTAAGACTGATCATCCAGTGCTCAATGAAGAATCCATCAAAGAATTAGAGAAGAATTGCCAAGTGAGGAAGAAGGATTTCTAAGTCTAGAATCTAACAAAGACAATAATAGTTTACTTAGAAGAAAAGGAGACAGACTTCTACTGCCATCTGGGTTGTGGCCATGCTCGGTATCAGAAAAGGTGTCAGAGGAATACCATATATGGTACCCAATATGCCATTTAAGATATCCAATGTAAATTGTGGGTACATAAGTGGCTCTCTGTGATCACAGGCAAGCTGATAGAGAGGAAGGAATTTATAAACAGCAGATGGACAAGGTTAGTTAGCATATGAGTACCCTTAGATAAATATTTTCTAATTCTCAGAGGGCTCCTTGGAATTAGCTATAGGTTCCATTATGTAGGTGACCCAATTAGCAGTAGAAAATAATGTTCCAAAAGCATAATAACCTGAATGAGAGCAAAGTCAGAAACGTTCAAGGAGATTTTAATTCTACTGGCAATAAAAGAATTCTTTCTCTGAATGATAGGCAAATTGTATGATGCTTGTGTATGAATGCAATGGTGCTTGGTAGTAGCAAATAAGTACTGAATATGAGGGAGGGAGGTGAAAGTTGAAAAGAAAGGAGGTAAGCATGCTTTGCTGGAGATGTAGTCTTTGCATGCATGAAAGTCAGAGCACAAAGCAGATTAAAGAAAAATTCTAGGTATGAGAGAAATGCGATATAGCATGCAAGAGAAAAGATTGAGCTGGTATGGACATATGATGTGTATGGAGGATGATAATTAAGTACAGAAGTACTAAGCAAGCTAAGCAGGAGCAAAATTACAGAAGACTTAAAGAGAAACAAGAAAAAAGATTGTGAAAGCTGATCTCAAAAAGCTGTTTCTCATAAAGGAAATGATAAAGTATCACAAGTGCCACAATACGGTCCTGAAGAAGTCCAGTTCAATTCAAACCATGCTCATATGGAAAAATGCATATAAATGGCAATACATATATACAGGTATATGTGTGTGTACATTTGAATATATACATATATAAGCACACATACACACAATCACACATAGACACACATACATATGCACACATACACACACACACACGTGCGTGCACACACACACACACACATACATATCTATATGGCTCACTTGCATTTAATGATGCTGCAAATAGAGAGACTTGGAGATGCCACTGTGAAAGGTTACTAAATGAAGAGAAAGAGAGTCTGCCAAATGTTGACACAACAGGGGGACCAGCTATTCGAATTGACAGTACCTTGGTAGATAAAGCAATTAAGGGTATGAAAATAGGGAAAGCTCTTGGCCCATCAGGAATCACTGTTGAGATGCTTAAAATATCTGGCAGTGTAGGCTATAGTCTAATCACCCATATAGATAACCAAGTGATACACGAAAGAGTCATACCCAATGACTGCTGTAGCAGCACCATAGTCAACTGTTACAAAGGTAAAGGTGACGCTTAGATACAAATAATTACAGAGGTATCAAATTGTTGGATCAGGTAATGAAGGTCACGGAGAGGGTCATAGCCCAACTAGTTAGGGAGAGAGTTAGTTTAGATAAGATGCAGTTCGGGTTTGTGTCAGGGAGAAGTACCACTGATGCTATATTTATGCTAAGACAGCTGCAGGAGAAATTCCTAGCCAAAGATAAACCTCTGTACTTGGCTTTCATTGAAATGGAGAAAGCTTTTGACAGGGTTCCCCAATCCCTTATCTAGTGGTCAATGTGGAAACTAGGGATAGATGAGTGGTTGGTGATTTAAAACATTGGATGATGATGATGAGTGGTGTCACTACATTTCTTCTTTATGCTTTTTGTGTGGTACACTACATTTCTCATTTTGCAGTTTATTTATGAGTTGGTTTGTGTATACTGTGACTGTTGTTAGTGCATAGCTTCTTTTTTTTTTCCTTGAATCATTGTCTTACATAGTAGCGATAGATGAATCTTCCAATCATTTTGCTACTACTTCAATTTCAAATATTGTTTCATGAAGTTCCACAGCAGTTGCAGCCAGTCTCTCAGATATAGAAGTAAAACTCAGCTATTTGAGCTTTATTTCCATTTTGTCTTCTTTAAACAGAAGAAGATCTCTATATAAAACATTGGATACTCAACTCGCCACAGCAATTTCACTCTACTCTTTCTGTCACTTTTCCTAATAATACAAGACCTGCCAATGCATACCACCACTAGTCTCCTTGTACTTTGTTTTATCTTGTATGTGTCTGTGTGCATGTGTGTGCATGCGTGCATATGTGTGTGTGTGCACATGCACACCGTTTTTGTTTAACCATTTAGCATTCAGATTTCTCTGTCAAATATAATGCTTATTTATTTACATTGATTTTAATTAATTCTGCAATATCTTGTAGCTCTGAGATTTCAATGATGTGATTGATTATTTCTAAAATAATATTGTTGGGTAACTGTGAGAGGGCAGATCTGGCTGGTTTGAAGATAATGCAGGTAGTTAATTTTGGCCAGATAAGGCCAGTTTAAATGATAAAGGGTTAAACATATACATTCAGATCTCCATATGAAATAAATTCTATTCTGTTTACACTAAAAAACTTCACAAGCTGCTACTCATAGTTTCATGCAACTGTTCATAAGATAGGAGTGAGAAAACTGTCTGATGAATTCCAAGTAAGAGTTTCTGAAGTATTTTTCAGCTTCAGTAAAACTGTATTTTACTCTACTTTTGGTATTTAAGTACTATTTTTTTTCCATCTTGTTTTGTATGTATGAGCTTACTTGAGTATAAAATAAATTGTGTATATTATTTCCACTTGAAACTGTATGTATCTGAACTATACAATTATTAACAAGCTTAACATATTATATAAATATTTCTACACAGAATCAGAAATTTCAGGAAATTGATTGGTTGTTGAAAAATCTTGTCTCAGTAAACCAATGTCATTCTATTTCAACAGAGATACAGAGATGGGAAAAAGAATGTAAACCAAATTAACGAGAATGAAAAGCAAGAAAGCAAAATAAACCAAAAAAAAAAAATTTTTTTAAAAAAGAGAGAAAAAAAAAAGCTTCTCAGGAATTTTCTTCAATTACAGAATGTATTTAATCTGTCATGACAGAACAGTGATCTCTTCCTGAATTCCAATGCTACCAACCAATTGTTCCCAGACCACTGTCAATTACTGATTGAAAGAAGATAAATAGAAAATAAATAAATATTTTGATAAAGGTTAACTCAATACAAGGGCTGTACAAATCCTTTAAAACGATTTTCATTTGTACTCTTGTAAAACCAGAAATGAATCATCAATATAGTAAAATTCTATAAAGTTCTGACTTCATACTTCTCTCCCTCAGTTATTCAGTTCTTCGCTTTCTCTAAACTGTTCCATTTATTCATAGTAAAATCATTAACACTAGTAGAATAAGACACACTCACGCACAACTTATATGTATGCATGTATGTATCTATGCACAGATACTTAATACATACATACATACATACATACATATACATATATGAGTGTGTGCGTGTGTGTGTGTGTGTGTGTGTGTGTGTGTGTATACACACATATAGACATGCACACGCACATTAACACCATCATTGTTTCTCATCTATTCATTTTTCTATACACACACATACAGATATATATATATATATATATATACAAATAATTACAGAGGCATCAAGCTGTTAGATCAGGTTATGAAAGTTACAGAGAGGGTCATAGCCCAACTAATTAGGGAGCGAATCAATTTAGATGAGATGCAGTTTGGGTTCGTGCCAGGTAAAAACACTACTGATGCCATATTTCTAGTAAGACAGCTGCAGGAGAAATACCTAGCCAAGGATAAACCTCTGTACCTGGCTTTCGTTGACATGGAGAAAGCATTTGACAGGGTCCCCCGATCCCTTATC